>NW_026800093.1:300000-573330 GCF_032191835.1 Heteronotia binoei
GTTCAGGAAACACATATGTTCGGTTTAAAATTGGGGTTGGGTTTAGGGTTGGGTAAGATGTATTTTTAATATCACACTGAATGGTACACTATTGATGGAGAAAAATTTTGGATGTTTTTCCATTCTCCATTATAGCCTATGAGATTCATTAGAATGAATGGGCCCATAGGGTTAGGGTTAGGGTTAGGGTTAGAGTTCAGGACACACTTATGTTTGGGTGAATATTGGGGTTGGGTTTAGGGTTGGATTAGATGTATTTTTAATATCACACTGAATGGTACACTCTTGATGGGGAAAAATTTTGGATGTTTTTCCATTCGCTATTATAGCCTATGAGATTCATTAGAATGAATGGGCCCATATGGTAAGGGTTAGGGTTAGGTTTAGAGTTCAGGACACACTTATGTTTGCGTGAATATTGGAGTTGGGTTTAG
The DNA here is from genome assembly GCF_032191835.1 of Heteronotia binoei. Classification (NCBI taxonomy): domain Eukaryota; kingdom Metazoa; phylum Chordata; class Lepidosauria; order Squamata; family Gekkonidae; genus Heteronotia; species Heteronotia binoei. The sequence goes on from NW_026800093.1 coordinate 300,435, forward strand.
GGTTGGATAAGATGTATTTTTAATATCACACTGAATGGTACACTCTTGATGGGGAAAATTTTTGGATGTTTTTCCATTCTCCATTATATCCTATGAGATTCATTAGAATGAATGGGCCCATATGGAAAGGGTTAGGGTTAGGGTTAGAGTTCAGGACACACATATGTTCGGTTTAAAATTGGGGTTGGGTTTAGGGTTGGATAAGATGTATGTTTAATATCACACTGAATGGTACACTCTTGATGGGGAAAAATTTTGGATGTTTTTCCATTCTCCATTATAGCCTATGAGATTCATTAGAATGAATGGGCCCATATGGTAAGGGTTAGGGTTAGGGTTAGAGTTCAGGACACACATATGTTCGGTTTAAAATTGGGGTTGGGTTTAGGGTTGGGTAAGATGTATTTTTAATATCACACTGAATGGTACACTATTGATGGAGAAAAATTTTGGATGTTTTTCCATTCTCCATTATAGCCTATGAGATTCATTAGAATGAATGGGTCCATAGGGTAAGGGTTAGGGTTAGGGTTAGAGTTCAGGACACACTTATGTTTGGGTGAATATTGGGGTTGGGTTTAGGGTTGGATAAGATGTATTTTTAATTTCACACTGAATGGTACACTCTTGATGGGGAAAATTTTTGGATGTTTTTCCATTCTCCATTATACCCTATGAGATTCATTAGAATGAATGGGCCCATATGGTAAGGGTTAGGGTTAGGGTTAGAGTTCAGGACACACATACGTTGGGTTTAAAATTGGGGTCTGGTTTAGGGTTGGGTTAGATGTATTTTTAATATCACACTGAATGGTACACTATTGATGGGGAAAAATTTTGGATGTTTTTCCATTCTCCATTATAGCCTATGAGATTCATTAGAATGAATGGGCCCATATGGTAAGGGTTAGGGTTAGGGTTAGAGTTCAGGACACACTTATGTTTGCGTAAATATTGGAGTTGGGTTTAGGGTTGGATAAGATGTATTTTTAATATCACACTGAATGGTACACTATTGATGGGGAAAAATTTTGGATGTTTTTCCATTCTCCATTATAGCCTATGAGATTCATTAGAATGAATGGGCCCATAGGGTTAGGGTTAGGGTTAGAGTTCAGGACACACTTATGTTTGGGTGAATATTGGGGTTGGGTTTAGGGTTGGATAAGATGTATTTTTAATATCACACTGAATGGTACACTCTAGATGGGGAAAAATTTTGGATGTTTTTCCATTCTCCATTATAGCCTATGAGATTCAATAAAATGAATGGGCCCATATGGTAAGGGTTAGGGTTAGGGTTAGAGTTCAGGACACACATATGTTCGGTTTAAAATTGGGGTTGGGTTTAGGGTTGGGTAAGATGTATTTTTAATATCACACTGAATGGTGATGTATTTTTAATATCATGTAAGATGTATTTTTAATATCAAACTGAATGGTACACTCTTGATGGGGAAAAATTTTGGATGTTTTTCCATTCTCCATTATAGCCTATGAGATTCATTAGAATGAATGGGCGCATAGGGTAAGGGTTTGGGTTAGGGTTAGAGTTCAGGACACACATATGTTCGGTTTAAAATTGGGGTTGGGTTTAGGGTTGGGTAAGATGTATTTTTAATGTCACACTGAACGGTACACTATTGATGGAGAAAAATTTTGGATGTTTTTCCATTCTCCATTATAGCCTATGAGATTCATTAGAATGAATGGGCCCATATGGTAAGGGTTAGGGTTAGGGTTAGAGTTCACGACACACTTATGTTTGCGTGAATATTGGAGTTGGGTTTAGGGTTGGATAAGATGTATTTTTAATATCAAACTAAATGGTACACTCTTGATGGGGAAAAATTTTGGATGTTTTTCCATTCTCCATTATAGCCTATGAGATTCATTAGAATGAATGGGCCCATATGGTAAGGGTTAGGGTTAGGGTTAGAGTTCAGGACACACTTATGTTTGGGTGAATATTGGGGTTGGGTTTAGGGTTGGATAAGATGTATTTTTAATTTCACACTGAATGGTACACTCTTGATGGGGAAAATTTTTGGATGTTTTTCCATTCTCCATTATATCCTATGAGATTCATTAGAATGAATGGGCCCATATGGAAAGGGTTAGGGTTAGGGTTAGAGTTCAGGACACACATATGTTCGGTTTAAAATTGGGGTTGGGTTTAGGGTTGGATAAGATGTATGTTTAATATCACACTGAATGGTACACTCTTGATGGGGAAAAATTTTGGATGTTTTTCCATTCTCCATTATAGCCTATGAGATTCATTAGAATGAATGGGCCCATATGGTAAGGGTTAGGGTTAGGGTTAGAGTTCAGGACACACTTATGTTTGGGTGAATATTGGGGTTGGGTTTAGGGTTGGATAAGATGTATTTTTAATTTCACACTGAATGGTACACTCTTGATGGGGGAAATTTTTGGATGTTTTTCCATTCTCCATTATATCCTATGAGATTCATTAGAATAAATGGGCCCATATGGAAAGGGTTAGGGTTAGGGTTAGAGTTCAGGACACACATATGTTCGGTTTAAAATTGGGGTTGGGTTTAGGGTTGGATAAGATGTATGTTTAATATCACACTGAATGGTACACTCTTGATGGGGAAAAATTTTGGATGTTTTTCCATTCTCCATTATAGCCTATGAGATTCATTAGAATGAATGGGCCCATATGGTAAGGGTTAGGGTTAAGGTTAGAGTTCAGGACACACATATGTTGGGTTTAAAATTGGGGTCTGGTTTAGGGTTGGGTTAGATGTATTTTTAATATCACACTGAATGGTACACTCTTGATGGGGAAAAATTTTGGATGTTTTTCCATTCTCCATTATAGCCTATGAGATTCATTAGAATGAATGGGCCCATAGGGTTTGGGTTAGGGTTAGAGTTCAGGACACACTTATGTTTGGGTGAATATTGGGGTTGGGTTTAGGGTTGGATAAGATGTATTTTTAATATCACACTGAATGGTACACTCTTGATGGGGAAAAATTTTGGATGTTTTTCCATTCTCCATTATAGCCTATGAGATTCATTAAAATGAATGGGCCCATATGGTAAGGGTTAGGGTTAGGGTTAGACTTCAGGAAACACATATGTTCGGTTTAAAATTGGGGTTGGGTTTAGGGTTGGGTAAGATGTATTTTTAATATCACACTGAATGGTACACTATTGATGGAGAAAAATTTTGGATGTTTTTCCATTCTCCGTTATAGCCTATGAGATTCTTTAGAATGAATGGGCCCATATGGTAAGGGTTAGGGTTAGGGATAGAGTTCAGGACACACTTATGTTTGGGTGAATATTGGGGTTGGGTTTAGGGTTGGATAAGATGTATTTTTAATTTCACACTGAATGGTACACTCTTGATGGGGAAAATTTTTGGATGTTTTTCCATTCTGCATTATAGCCTATGAGATTCATTAGAATGAATGGGCCCATATGGTAAGGGTTAGGGTTAGGGTTAGAGTTCAGGACACACATACGTTGGGTTTAAAATTGGGGTCTGGTTTAGGGTTGGGTTAGATGTATTTTTAATATCACACTGAATGGTACACTATTGATGGGGAAAAATTTTGGATGTTTTTCCATTCTCCATTATAGCCTATGAGATTCATTAGAATGAATGGGCCCATATGGTAAGGGTTAGGGTTAGGGTTAGAGTTCAGGACACACTTATGTTTGCGTAAATATTGGAGTTGGGTTTAGGGTTGGATAAGATGTATTTTTAATATCACACTGAATGGTACACTATTGATGGGGAAAAATTTTGGATGTTTTTCCATTCTCCATTATAGCCTATGAGATTCATTAGAATGAATGGGCCCATAGGGTTAGGGTTAGGGTTAGAGTTCAGGACACACTTATGTTTGGGTGAATATTGGGGTTGGGTTTAGGGTTGGATAAGATGTATTTTTAATATCACACTGAATGGTACACTCTAGATGGGGAAAAATTTTGGATGTTTTTCCATTCTCCATTATAGCCTATGAGATTCAATAAAATGAATGGGGCCATATGGTAAGGGTTAGGGTTAGGGTTAGAGTTCAGGACACACATATGTTCGGTTTAAAATTGGGGTTGGGTTTAGGGTTGGGTAAGATGTATTTTTAATATCACACTGAATGGTGATGTATTTTTAATATCATGTAAGATGTATTTTTAATATCAAACTGAATGGTACACTCTTGATGGGGAAAAATTTTGGATGTTTTTCCATTCTCCATTATAGCCTATGAGATTCATTAGAATGAATGGGCGCATAGGGTAAGGGTTTGGGTTAGGGTTAGAGTTCAGGACACACATATGTTCGGTTTAAAATTGGGGTTGGGTTTAGGGTTGGGTAAGATGTATTTTTAATGTCACACTGAACGGTACACTATTGATGGAGAAAAATTTTGGATGTTTTTCCATTCTCCATTATAGCCTATGAGATTCATTAGAATGAATGGGCCCATATGGTAAGGGTTAGGGTTAGGGTTAGAGTTCACGACACACTTATGTTTGCGTGAATATTGGAGTTGGGTTTAGGGTTGGATAAGATGTATTTTTAATATCAAACTAAATGGTACACTCTTGATGGGGAAAAATTTTGGATGTTTTTCCATTCTCCATTATAGCCTATGAGATTCATTAGAATGAATGGGCCCATATGGTAAGGGTTAGGGTTAGGGTTAGAGTTCAGGACACACTTATGTTTGGGTGAATATTGGGGTTGGGTTTAGGGTTGGATAAGATGTATTTTTAATTTCACACTGAATGGTACACTCTTGATGGGGAAAATTTTTGGATGTTTTTCCATTCTCCATTATATCCAATGAGATTCATTAGAATGAATGGGCCCATATGGAAAGGGTTAGGGTTAGGGTTAGGGTTAGAGTTCAGGACACACATATGTTCGGTTTAAAATTGGGGTTGGGTTTAGGGTTGGATAAGATGTATGTTTAATATCACACTGAATGGTACACTCTTGATGGGGAAAAATTTTGGATGTTTTTCCATTCTCCATTATAGCCTATGAGATTCATTAGAATGAATGGGCCCATATGGTAAGGGTTAGGGTTAGGGTTAGAGTTCAGGACACACTTATGTTTGGGTGAATATTGGGGTTGGGTTTAGGGTTGGATAAGATGTATTTTTAATTTCACACTGAATGGTACACTCTTGATGGGGGAAATTTTTGGATGTTTTTCCATTCTCCATTATATCCTATGAGATTCATTAGAATGAATGGGCCCATATGGAAAGGGTTAGGGTTAGGGTTAGAGTTCAGGACACACATATGTTCGGTTTAAAATTGGGGTTGGGTTTAGGGTTGGATAAGATGTATGTTTAATATCACACTGAATGGTACACTCTTGATGGGGAAAAATTTTGGATGTTTTTCCATTCTCCATTATAGCCTATGAGATTCATTAGAATGAATGGGCCCATATGGTAAGGGTTAGGGTTAAGGTTAGAGTTCAGGACACACATATGTTGGGTTTAAAATTGGGGTCTGGTTTAGGGTTGGGTTAGATGTATTTTTAATTTCACACTGAATGGTACACTCTTGATGGGGGAAATTTTTGGATGTTTTTCCATTCTCCATTATATCCTATGAGATTCATTAGAATGAATGGGCCCATATGGAAAGGGTTAGGGTTAGGGTTAGAGTTCAGGACACACATATGTTCGGTTTAAAATTGGGGTTGGGTTTAGGGTTGGATAAGATGTATGTTTAATATCACACTGAATGGTACACTCTTGATGGGGAAAAATTTTGGATGTTTTTCCATTCTCCATTATAGCCTATGAGATTCATTAGAATGAATGGGCCCATATGGTAAGGGTTAGGGTTAAGGTTAGAGTTCAGGACACACATATGTTGGGTTTAAAATTGGGGTCTGGTTTAGGGTTGGGTTAGATGTATTTTTAATATCACACTGAATGGTACACTATTGATGGGGAAAAATTTTGGATGTTTTTCCATTCTCCATTATAGCCTATGAGATTCATTAGAATGAATGGGCCCATAGGGTTTGGGTTAGGGTTAGAGTTCAGGACACACTTATGTTTGGGTGAATATTGGGGTTGGGTTTAGGGTTGGATAAGATGTATTTTTAATATCACACTGAATGGTACACTCTTGATGGGGAAAAATTTTGGATGTTTTTCCATTCTCCATTATAGCCTATGAGATTCATTAAAATGAATGGGCCCATATGGTAAGGGTTAGGGTTAGGGTTAGACTTCAGGAAACACATATGTTCGGTTTAAAATTGGGGTTGGGTTTAGGGTTGGGTAAGATGTATTTTTAATATCACACTGAATGGTACACTATTGATGGAGAAAAATTTTGGATGTTTTTCCATTCTCCGTTATAGCCTATGAGATTCTTTAGAATGAATGGGCCCATATGGTAAGGGTTAGGGTTAGGGTTAGAGTTCAGGACACACATATGTTCGGTTTAAAATTGGGGTCTGGTTTAGGGTTGGGTAAGATGTATTTTTAATATCACACTGAATGGTACACTATTGATGGAGAAAAATTTTGGATGTTTTTCCATTCTCCATTATAGCCTATGAGATTCATTAGAATGAATGGGTCCATAGGGTAAGGGTTAGGGTTAGGGTTAGAGTTCAGGACACACATATGTTCGGTTTAAAATTGGGGTCTGGTTTAGGGTTTGGTAAGATGTATTTTTAATATCACACTGAATGCTACACTCTTGATGGAGAAAAATTTTGGATGTTTTTCCATTCCCCATTATAGCCTATGAGATTCATTAGAATGAATGGCCCCATATGGTAAGGGTTAGGGTTAGAGTTCAGGACACACTTATGTTTGGGTGAATATTGGGGTTGGGTTTAGGGTTGGATAAGATGTATTTTTAATTTCACACTGAATGGTACACTCTTGATGGGGAAAATTTTTGGATGTTTTTCCATTCTCCATTATATCCTATGAGATTCATTAGAATGAATGGGCCCATAGGGTAAGGGTTTGGGTTAGGGTTAGAGTTCAGGACACACATATGTTCGGTTTAAAATTGGGGTTGGGTTTAGGGTTGGATAAGATGTATGTTTAATATCACACTGAATGGTACACTCTTGATGGGGAAAAATTTTGGATGTTTTTCCATTCTCCATTATAGCCTATGAGATTCATTAGAATGAATGGGCCCATATGGTAAGGGTTAGGGTTAGGGTTAGAGTTCAGGACACACATACGTTGGGTTTAAAATTGGGGTCTGGTTTAGGGTTGGGTAAGATGTATTTTTAATATCACACTGAATGGTACACTATTGATGGAGAAAAATTTTGGATGTTTTTCCATTCTCCATTATAGCCTATGAGATTCATTAGAATGAATGGGCCCATATGGTAAGGGTTAAAGTTAGGGTTAGAGTTCAGGACACACATATGTTCGGTTTAAAATTGGGGTCTGGTTTAGGGTTGGATAAGATGTATTTTTAATTTCACACTGAATGGTACACTCTTGATGGGGAAAATTTTTGGATGTTTTTCCATTCTCCATTATATCCTATGAGATTCATTAAAATGAATGGGCCCATAGGGTAAGGGTTTGGGTTAGGGTTAGAGTTCAGGACACACATATGTTCGGTTTAAAATTGGGGTTGGGTTTAGGGTTGGATAAGATGTATGTTTAATATCACACTGAATGGTACACTCTTGATGGGGAAAAATTTTGGATGTTTTTCCATTCTCCATTATATCCTATGAGATTCATTAGAATGAATGGGCCCATATGGTAAGGGTTAGGGTTAGGGTTAGAGTTCAGGACACACATACGTTCGGTTTAAAATTGGGGTCTGGTTTAGGGTTGGGTAAGATGTATTTTTAATATCACACTGAATGGTACACTATTGATGGAGAAAAATTTTGGATGTTTTTCCATTCTCCAATATAGCCTATGAGATTCATTAGAATGAATGGGCCCATAGGGTAAGGGTTAGGGTTAGGGTTAGAGTTCAGGACACACTTATGTTTGCGTGAATATTGGAGTTGGGTTTAGGGTTGGATAAGATGTATTTTTAATATCACACTGAATGGTACACTCTTGATTGGGAAAAATTTTGGATGTTTTTCCATTCTCCATTATAGCCTATGAGATTCATTAGAATGAATGGGCCCATATGGTAAGGGTTTGGGTTAGGGTTAGAGTTCAGGACACACATATGTTCGGTTTAAAATTGGGGTTGGGTTTAGGGTTGGATAAGATGTATGTTTAATATCACACTGAATGGTACACTCTTGATGGGGAAAAATTTTGGATGTTTTTCCATTCTCCATTATAGCCTATGAGATTCATTAGAATGAATGGGCCCATATGGTAAGGGTTAGGGTTAGGGTTAGAGTTCAGGACACACATACGTTCGGTTTAAAATTGGGGTCTGGTTTAGGGTTGGGTAAGATGTATTTTTAATATCACACTGAATGGTACACTATTGATGGAGAAAAATTTTGGATGTTTTTCCATTCTCCAATATAGCCTATGAGATTCATTAGAATGAATGGGCCCATAGGGTAAGGGTTAGGGTTAGGGTTAGAGTTCAGGACACACTTATGTTTGCGTGAATATTGGAGTTGGGTTTAGGGTTGGATAAGATGTATTTTTAATATCACACTGAATGGTACACTCTTGATTGGGAAAAATTTTGGATGTTTTTCCATTCTCCATTATAGCCTATGAGATTCATTAGAATGAATGGGCCCATATGGTAAGGGTTTGGGTTAGGGTTAGAGTTCAGGACACACATATGTTCGGTTTAAAATTGGGGTTGGGTTTAGGGTTGGATAAGATGTATGTTTAATATCACACTGAATGGTACACTCTTGATGGGGAAAAATTTTGGATGTTTTTCCATTCTCCATTATACCCTATGAGATTCATTAGAATGAATGGGCCCATATGGTAAGGGTTAGGGTTAGGGTTAGAGTTCAGGACACACATACGTTGGGTTTAAAATTAGGTTCTGGTTTAGGGTTGGGTTAGATGTATTTTTAATATCACACTGAATGGTACACTATTGATGGGGAAAAATTTTGGATGTTTTTCCATTCTCCATTATAGCCTATGAGATTCATTAGAATGAATGGGCCCATATGGTAAGGGTTAGGGTTAGGGTTAGAGTTCAGGACACACTTATGTTTGCGTAAATATTGGAGTTGGGTTTAGGGTTGGATAAGATGTATTTTTAATATCACACTGAATGGTACACTATTGATGGGGAAAAATTTTGGATGTTTTTCCATTCTCCATTATAGCCTATGAGATTCATTAGAATGAATGGGCCCATAGGGTTAGGGTTAGGGTTAGAGTTCAGGACACACTTATGTTTGGGTGAATATTGGGGTTGGGTTTAGGGTTGGATATGATGTATTTTTAATATCACACTGAATGGTACACTCTTGATGGGGAAAATTTTTGGATGTTTTTCCATTCTCCATTATATCCTATGAGATTCATTAGAATGAATGGGCCCATATGGTAAGGGTTTGGGTTAGGGTTAGAGTTCAGGAAACACATATGTTCGGTTTAAAATTGGGGTTGGGTTTAGGGTTGGGTAAGATGTATTTTTAATATCACACTGAATGGTACACTATTGATGGAGAAAAATTTTGGATGTTTTTCCATTCTCCATTATAGCCTGTGATATTCATTAGAATGAATGGGCCCATAGGGTTAGGGTTAGGGTTAGAATTAAGGACACACTTATGTTTGGGTGAATATTGGGGTTGGGTTTAGGGTTGGATTAGATGTATTTTTAATATCACACTGAATGGTACACTCTTGATGGGGAAAAATTTTGGATGTTTTTCCATTCTCCATTATAGCCTATGAGATTCATTAAAATGAATGGGCCCATATGGTAAGGGTTAGGGTTAGGGTTAGAGTTCAGGACACACATATGTTCGGTTTAAAATTGGGGTTGGGTTTTGGGTTGGGTAAGATGTATTTTTAATATCACACTGAATGGTACACTATTGATGGAGAAAATTTTTGGATGTTTTTCCATTCTCCATTATAGCCTATGAGATTCATTAGAATGAATGGGCCCATATGGTAAGGGTTAGGGTTAGGGTTAGAGTTCAGGACACACTTATGTTTGCGTGAATATTGGGGTTGGGTTTAGGGTTGGATTAGATGTATTTTTAATATCACACTGAATGGTACACTCTTGATGGGGAAAAATTTTGGATGTTTTTCCATTCTCCATTATAGCCTATGAGATTCATTAGAATGAATGGGCCCATAGGGTTAGGGTTAGGGTTAGAGTTCAGGACACACTTATGTTTGGGTGAATATTGGGGTTGGGTTTAGGGTTGGATAAGATGTATTTTTAATATCACACTGAATGGTACACTCTTGATGGGGAAAAATTTTGGATGTTTTTCCATTCTCCATTATAGCCTATGTGATTCATTAAAATGAATGGGCCCATATGGTAAGGGTTAGGGTTAGGGTTAGAGTTCAGGACACACATATGTTCGGTTTAAAATTGGGGTCTGGTTTAGGGTTTGGTAAGATGTATTTTTAATATCACACTGAATGCTACACTCTTGATGGAGAAAAATTTTGGATGTTTTTCCATTCCCCATTATAGCCTATGAGATTCATTAGAATGAATGGCCCCATATGGTAAGGGTTAGGGTTAGAGTTCAGGACACACTTATGTTTGGGTGAATATTGGGGTTGGGTTTAGGGTTGGATAAGATGTATTTTTAATTTCACACTGAATGGTACACTCTTGATGGGGAAAATTTTTGGATGTTTTTCCATTCTCCATTATATTCTATGAGATTCATTAGAATGAATGGGCCCATAGGGTAAGGGTTTGGGTTAGGGTTAGAATTCAGGACACACATATGTTCGGTTTAAAATTGGGGTTGGGTTTAGGGTTGGATAAGATGTATGTTTAATATCAAACTGAATGGTACACTCTTGATGGGGAAAAATTTTGGATGTTTTTCCATTCTCCATTATAGCCTATGAGATTCATTAGAATGAATGGGCCCATATGGTAAGGGTTAGGGTTAGGGTTAGAGTTCAGGACACACATACGTTGGGTTTAAAATTGGGGTCTGGTTTAGGGTTGGGTAAGATGTATTTTTAATATCACACTGAATGGTACACTATTGATGGAGAAAAATTTTGGATGTTTTTCCATTCTCCATTATAGCCTATGAGATTCATTAGAATGAATGGGCCCATATGGTAAGGGTTAGGGTTAGGGTTAGAGTTCAGGACACACATATGTTCGGTTTAAAATTGGGGTCTGGTTTAGGGTTGGATAAGATGTATTTTTAATTTCACACTGAATGGTACACTCTTGATGGGGAAAATTTTTGGATGTTTTTCCATTCTCCATTATATCCTATGAGATTCATTAGAATGAATGGGCCCATAGGGTAAGGGTTTGGGTTAGGGTTAGAGTTCAGGACACACATATGTTCGGTTTAAAATTGGGGTTGGGTTTAGGGTTGGATAAGATGTATGTTTAATATCACACTGAATGGTACACTCTTGATGGGGAAAAATTTTGGATGTTTTTCCATTCTCCATTATAGCCTATGAGATTCATTAGAATGAATGGGCCCATATGGTAAGGGTTAGGGTTAGGGTTAGAGTTCAGGACACACATATGTTCGGTTTAAAATTGGGGTTGGGTTTAGGGTTGGATAAGATGTATGTTTAATATCACACTGAATGGTACACTCTTGATGGGGAAAAATTTTGGATGTTTTTCCATTCTCCATTATAGCCTATGAGATTCATTAGAATGAATGGGCCCATATGGTAAGGGTTTGGGTTAGGGTTAGAGTTCAGGACACACATATGTTCGGTTTAAAATTGGGGTTGGGTTTAGGGTTGGATAAGATGTATGTTTAATATCACACTGAATGGTACACTCTTGATGGGGAAAAATTTTGGATGTTTTTCCATTCTCCATTATACCCTATGAGATTCATTAGAATGAATGGGCCCATATGGTAAGGGTTAGGGTTAGGGTTAGAGTTCAGGACACACATACGTTGGGTTTAAAATTAGGTTCTGGTTTAGGGTTGGGTTAGATGTATTTTTAATATCACACTGAATGGTACACTATTGATGGGGAAAAATTTTGGATGTTTTTCCATTCTCCATTATAGCCTATGAGATTCATTAGAATGAATGGGCCCATATGGTAAGGGTTAGGGTTAGGGTTAGAGTTCAGGACACACTTATGTTTGCGTAAATATTGGAGTTGGGTTTAGGGTTGGATAAGATGTATTTTTAATATCACACTGAATGGTACACTATTGATGGGGAAAAATTTTGGATGTTTTTCCATTCTCCATTATAGCCTATGAGATTCATTAGAATGAATGGGCCCATAGGGTTAGGGTTAGGGTTAGAGTTCAGGACACACTTATGTTTGGGTGAATATTGGGGTTGGGTTTAGGGTTGGATATGATGTATTTTTAATATCACACTGAATGGTACACTCTTGATGGGGAAAATTTTTGGATGTTTTTCCATTCTCCATTATATCCTATGAGATTCATTAGAATGAATGGGCCCATATGGTAAGCGTTTGGGTTAGGGTTAGAGTTCAGGAAACACATATGTTCGGTTTAAAATTGGGGTTGGGTTTAGGGTTGGGTAAGTTGTATTTTTAATATCACACTGAATGGTACACTATTGATGGAGAAAAATTTTGGATGTTTTTCCATTCTCCATTATACCCTGTGAGATTCATTAGAATGAATGGGCCCATAGGGTTAGGGTTAGGGTTAGAATTAAGGACACACTTATGTTTGGGTGAATATTGGGGTTGGGTTTAGGGTTGGATTAGATGTATTTTTAATATCACACTGAATGGTACACTCTTGATGGGGAAAAATTTTGGATGTTTTTCCATTCTCCATTATAGCCTATGAGATTCATTAAAATGAATGGGCCCATATGGTAAGGGTTAGGGTTAGGGTTAGAGTTCAGGACACACATATGTTCGGTTTAAAATTGGGGTTGGGTTTAGGGTTGGGTAAGATGTATTTTTAATATCACACTGAATGGTACACTATTGATGGAGAAAATTTTTGGATGTTTTTCCATTCTCCATTATAGCCTATGAGATTCATTAGAATGAATGGGCCCATATGGTAAGGGTTAGGGTTAGGGTTAGAGTTCAGGACACACTTATGTTTGCGTGAATATTGGGGTTGGGTTTAGGGTTGGATTAGATGTATTTTTAATATCACACTGAATGGTACACTCTTGATGGGGAAAAATTTTGGATGTTTTTCCATTCTCCATTATAGCCTATGAGATTCATTAGAATGAATGGGCCCATAGGGTTAGGGTTAGGGTTAGAGTTCAGGACACACTTATGTTTGGGTGAATATTGGGGTTGGGTTTAGGGTTGGATAAGATGTATTTTTAATATCACACTGAATGGTACACTCTTGATGGGGAAAAATTTTGGATGTTTTTCCATTCTCCATTATAGCCTATGTGATTCATTAAAATGAATGGGCCCATATGGTAAGGGTTAGGGTTAGGGTTAGAGTTCAGGAAACACATATGTTCGGTTTAAAATTGGGGTTGGGTTTAGGGTTGGGTAAGATGTATTTTTAATATCACACTGAATGGTACACTATTGATGGAGAAAAATTTTGGATGTTTTTCCATTCTCCATTATATCCTATGAGATTCATTAGAATGAATGGGCCCATATGGAAAGGGTTAGGGTTAGGGTTAGAGTTCAGGACACACATATGTTCGGTTTAAAATTGGGGTTGGGTTTAGGGTTGGATAAGATGTATGTTTAATATCACACTGAATGGTACACTCTTGATGGGGAAAAATTTTGGATGTTTTTCCATTCTCCATTATAGCCTATGAGATTCAGTAGAATGAATGGGCCCATATGGTAAGGGTTAGGGTCAGAGTTCAGGACACACATATGTTCAGTTTAAAATTGGGGTTGGGTTTAGGGTTGGGTAAGATGTATTTTTAATATCACACTGAATGGTACACTCTTGATGGGGAAAAATTTTGGATGTTTTTCCATTCTCCATTATAGCCTATGAGATTCATTACAATGAATGGGCCCATTTGGAAAGGGTTAGGGTTAGGGTTAGAGTTCAGGACACACATATGTTCGGTTTAAAATTGGGGTCTGGTTTAGGGTTGGATAAGATGTATGTTTAATATCACACTGAATGGTACACTCTTGATGGGGAAAAATTTTGGATGTTTTTCCATTCTCCATTATAGCCTATGAGATTCATTAGAATGAATGGGCCCATATGGTAAGGGTTAGGGTTAGGGTTAGAGTTCAGGACACACATACGTTGGGTTTAAAATTGGGGTCTGGTTTAGGGTTGGGTAAGATGTATTTTTAATATCACACTGAATGGTACACTATTGATGGAGAAAAATTTTGGATGTTTTTCCATTCTCCATTATAGCCTATGAGATTCATTAGAATGAATGGGCCCATATGGTAAGGGTTAGGGTTAGGGTTAGAGTTCAGGACACACATATGTTCGGTTTAAAATTGGGGTCTGGTTTAGGGTTGGATAAGATGTATTTTTAATTTCACACTGAATGGTACACTCTTGATGGGGAAAATTTTTGGATGTTTTTCCATTCTCCATTATATCCTATGAGATTCATTAGAATGAATGGGCCCATAGGGTAAGGGTTTGGGGTAGGGTTAGAGTTCAGGACACACATATGTTCGGTTTAAAATTGGGGTTGGGTTTAGGGTTGGATAAGATGTATGTTTAATATCACACTGAATGGTACACTCTTGATGGGGAAAAATTTTGGATGTTTTTCCATTCTCCATTATAGCCTATGAGATTCATTAGAATGAATGGGCCCATATGGTAAGGGTTAGGGTTAGGGTTAGAGTTCAGGACACACATACGTTCGGTTTAAAATTGGGGTCTGGTTTAGGGTTGGGTAAGATGTATTTTTAATATCACACTGAATGGTACACTATTGATGGAGAAAAATTTTGGATGTTTTTCCATTCTCCAATATAGCCTATGAGATTCATTAGAATGAATGGGCCCATAGGGTAAGGGTTAGGGTTAGGGTTAGAGTTCAGGACACACTTATGTTTGCGTGAATATTGGAGTTGGGTTTAGGGTTGGATAAGATGTATTTTTAATATCACACTGAATGGTACACTCTTGATTGGGAAAAATTTTGGATGTTTTTCCAATCTCCATTATAGCCTATGAGATTCATTAGAATGAATGGGCCCATATGGTAAGGGTTTGGGTTAGGGTTAGAGTTCAGGACACACATATGTTCGGTTTAAAATTGGGGTTGGGTTTAGGGTTGGATAAGATGTATGTTTAATATCACACTGAATGGTACACTCTTGATGGGGAAAAATTTTGGATGTTTTTCCATTCTCCATTATAGCCTATGAGATTCATTAGAATGAATGGGCCCATATGGTAAGGGTTAGGGTTAGGGTTAGAGTTCAGGACACACATACGTTGGGTTTAAAATTGGGGTCTGGTTTAGGGTTGGGTAAGATGTATTTTTAATATCACACTGAATGGTACACTATTGACGGAGAAAAATTTTGGATGTTTTTCCATTCTCCATTATAGCCTATGAGATTCATTAGAATGAATGGGCCCATATGGTAAGGGTTAGGGTTAGGGTTAGAGTTCAGGACACACATATGTTCGGTTTAAAATTGGGGTCTGGTTTAGGGTTGGATAAGATGTATTTTTAATTTCACACTGAATGGTACACTCTTGATGGGGAAAATTTTTGGATGTTTTTCCATTCTCCATTATATCCTATGAGATTCATTAGAATGAATGGGCCCATATGGTAAGGGTTAGGGTTAGGGTTAGAGTTCAGGACACACTTATGTTTGGGTGAATATTGGGGTTGGGTTTAGGGTTGGATAAGATGTATTTTTAATTTCACACTGAATGGTACACTCTTGATGGGGGAAATTTTTGGATGTTTTTCCATTCTCCATTATATCCTATGAGATTCATTAGAATGAATGGGCCCATATGGAAAGGGTTAGGGTTAGGGTTAGAGTTCAGGACACACATACGTTCGGTTTAAAATTGGGGTCTGGTTTAGGGTTGGGTAAGATGTATTTTTAATATCACACTGAATGGTACACTATTGATGGGGAAAAATTTTGGATGTTTTTCCATTCTCCAATATAGCCTATGAGATTCATTAGAATGAATGGGCCCATAGGGTAAGGGTTAGGGTTAGGGTTAGAGTTCAGGACACACTTATGTTTGCGTGAATATTGGAGTTGGGTTTAGGGTTGGATAAGATGTATTTTTAATATCACACTGAATGGTACACTCTTGATTGGGAAAAATTTTGGATGTTTTTCCATTCTCCATTATAGCCTATGAGATTCATTAGAATGAATGGGCCCATAGGGTTAGGGTTAGGGTTAGAGTTCAGGACACACTTATGTTTGGGTGAATATTGGGGTTGGGTTTAGGGTTGGATATGATGTATTTTTAATATCACACTGAATGGTACACTCTTGATGGGGAAAATTTTTGGATGTTTTTCCATTCTCCATTATATCCTATGAGATTCATTAGAATGAATGGGCCCATATGGTAAGCGTTTGGGTTAGGGTTAGAGTTCAGGAAACACATATGTTCGGTTTAAAATTGGGGTTGGGTTTAGGGTTGGGTAAGTTGTATTTTTAATATCACACTGAATGGTACACTATTGATGGAGAAAAATTTTGGATGTTTTTCCATTCTCCATTATACCCTGTGAGATTCATTAGAATGAATGGGCCCATAGGGTTAGGGTTAGGGTTAGAATTAAGGACACACTTATGTTTGGGTGAATATTGGGGTTGGGTTTAGGGTTGGATTAGATGTATTTTTAATATCACACTGAATGGTACACTCTTGATGGGGAAAAATTTTGGATGTTTTTCCATTCTCCATTATAGCCTATGAGATTCATTAAAATGAATGGGCCCATATGGTAAGGGTTAGGGTTAGGGTTAGAGTTCAGGACACACATATGTTCGGTTTAAAATTGGGGTTGGGTTTAGGGTTGGGTAAGATGTATTTTTAATATCACACTGAATGGTACACTATTGATGGAGAAAATTTTTGGATGTTTTTCCATTCTCCATTATAGCCTATGAGATTCATTAGAATGAATGGGCCCATATGGTAAGGGTTAGGGTTAGGGTTAGAGTTCAGGACACACTTATGTTTGCGTGAATATTGGGGTTGGGTTTAGGGTTGGATTAGATGTATTTTTAATATCACACTGAATGGTACACTCTTGATGGGGAAAAATTTTGGATGTTTTTCCATTCTCCATTATAGCCTATGAGATTCATTAGAATGAATGGGCCCATAGGGTTAGGGTTAGGGTTAGAGTTCAGGACACACTTATGTTTGGGTGAATATTGGGGTTGGGTTTAGGGTTGGATAAGATGTATTTTTAATATCACACTGAATGGTACACTCTTGATGGGGAAAAATTTTGGATGTTTTTCCATTCTCCATTATAGCCTATGTGATTCATTAAAATGAATGGGCCCATATGGTAAGGGTTAGGGTTAGGGTTAGAGTTCAGGAAACACATATGTTCGGTTTAAAATTGGGGTTGGGTTTAGGGTTGGGTAAGATGTATTTTTAATATCACACTGAATGGTACACTATTGATGGAGAAAAATTTTGGATGTTTTTCCATTCTCCATTATATCCTATGAGATTCATTAGAATGAATGGGCCCATATGGAAAGGGTTAGGGTTAGGGTTAGAGTTCAGGACACACATATGTTCGGTTTAAAATTGGGGTTGGGTTTAGGGTTGGATAAGATGTATGTTTAATATCACACTGAATGGTACACTCTTGATGGGGAAAAATTTTGGATGTTTTTCCATTCTCCATTATAGCCTATGAGATTCAGTAGAATGAATGGGCCCATATGGTAAGGGTTAGGGTCAGAGTTCAGGACACACATATGTTCAGTTTAAAATTGGGGTTGGGTTTAGGGTTGGGTAAGATGTATTTTTAATATCACACTGAATGGTACACTCTTGATGGGGAAAAATTTTGGATGTCTTTCCATTCTCCATTATAGCCTATGAGATTCATTACAATGAATGGGCCCATTTGGAAAGGGTTAGGGTTAGGGTTAGAGTTCAGGACACACATATGTTCGGTTTAAAATTGGGGTCTGGTTTAGGGTTGGATAAGATGTATGTTTAATATCACACTGAATGGTACACTCTTGATGGGGAAAAATTTTGGATGTTTTTCCATTCTCCATTATAGCCTATGAGATTCATTAGAATGAATGGGCCCATATGGTAAGGGTTAGGGTTAGGGTTAGAGTTCAGGACACACATACGTTGGGTTTAAAATTGGGGTCTGGTTTAGGGTTGGGTAAGATGTATTTTTAATATCACACTGAATGGTACACTATTGATGGAGAAAAATTTTGGATGTTTTTCCATTCTCCATTATAGCCTATGAGATTCATTAGAATGAATGGGCCCATATGGTAAGGGTTAGGGTTAGGGTTAGAGTTCAGGACACACATATGTTCGGTTTAAAATTGGGGTCTGGTTTAGGGTTGGATAAGATGTATTTTTAATTTCACACTGAATGGTACACTCTTGATGGGGAAAATTTTTGGATGTTTTTCCATTCTCCATTATATCCTATGAGATTCATTAGAATGAATGGGCCCATAGGGTAAGGGTTTGGGGTAGGGTTAGAGTTCAGGACACACATATGTTCGGTTTAAAATTGGGGTTGGGTTTAGGGTTGGATAAGATGTATGTTTAATATCACACTGAATGGTACACTCTTGATGGGGAAAAATTTTGGATGTTTTTCCATTCTCCATTATAGCCTATGAGATTCATTAGAATGAATGGGCCCATATGGTAAGGGTTAGGGTTAGGGTTAGAGTTCAGGACACACATACGTTCGGTTTAAAATTGGGGTCTGGTTTAGGGTTGGGTAAGATGTATTTTTAATATCACACTGAATGGTACACTATTGATGGAGAAAAATTTTGGATGTTTTTCCATTCTCCAATATAGCCTATGAGATTCATTAGAATGAATGGGCCCATAGGGTAAGGGTTAGGGTTAGGGTTAGAGTTCAGGACACACTTATGTTTGCGTGAATATTGGAGTTGGGTTTAGGGTTGGATAAGATGTATTTTTAATATCACACTGAATGGTACACTCTTGATTGGGAAAAATTTTGGATGTTTTTCCAATCTCCATTATAGCCTATGAGATTCATTAGAATGAATGGGCCCATATGGTAAGGGTTTGGGTTAGGGTTAGAGTTCAGGACACACATATGTTCGGTTTAAAATTGGGGTTGGGTTTAGGGTTGGATAAGATGTATGTTTAATATCACACTGAATGGTACACTCTTGATGGGGAAAAATTTTGGATGTTTTTCCATTCTCCATTATAGCCTATGAGATTCATTAGAATGAATGGGCCCATATGGTAAGGGTTAGGGTTAGGGTTAGAGTTCAGGACACACATACGTTGGGTTTAAAATTGGGGTCTGGTTTAGGGTTGGGTAAGATGTATTTTTAATATCACACTGAATGGTACACTATTGATGGAGAAAAATTTTGGATGTTTTTCCATTCTCCATTATAGCCTATGAGATTCATTAGAATGAATGGGCCCATATGGTAAGGGTTAGGGTTAGGGTTAGAGTTCAGGACACACATATGTTCGGTTTAAAATTGGGGTCTGGTTTAGGGTTGGATAAGATGTATTTTTAATTTCACACTGAATGGTACACTCTTGATGGGGAAAATTTTTGGATGTTTTTCCATTCTCCATTATATCCTATGAGATTCATTAGAATGAATGGGCCCATATGGTAAGGGTTAGGGTTAGGGTTAGAGTTCAGGACACACTTATGTTTGGGTGAATATTGGGGTTGGGTTTAGGGTTGGATAAGATGTATTTTTAATTTCACACTGAATGGTACACTCTTGATGGGGGAAATTTTTGGATGTTTTTCCATTCTCCATTATATCCTATGAGATTCATTAGAATGAATGGGCCCATATGGAAAGGGTTAGGGTTAGGGTTAGAGTTCAGGACACACATACGTTCGGTTTAAAATTGGGGTCTGGTTTAGGGTTGGGTAAGATGTATTTTTAATATCACACTGAATGGTACACTATTGATGGGGAAAAATTTTGGATGTTTTTCCATTCTCCAATATAGCCTATGAGATTCATTAGAATGAATGGGCCCATAGGGTAAGGGTTAGGGTTAGGGTTAGAGTTCAGGACACACTTATGTTTGCGTGAATATTGGAGTTGGGTTTAGGGTTGGATAAGATGTATTTTTAATATCACACTGAATGGTACACTCTTGATTGGGAAAAATTTTGGATGTTTTTCCATTCTCCATTATAGCCTATGAGATTCCTTAGAATGAATGGGCCCATATGGTAAGAGTTTGGGTTAGGGTTAGAGTTCAGGACACACATATGTTCGGTTTAAAATTGGGGTTGGGTTTAGGGTTGGATAAGATGTATGTTTAATATCACACTGAATGGTACACTCTTGATGGGGAAAAATTTTGGATGTTTTTCCATTCTCCATTATACCCTATGAGATTCATTAGAATGAATGGGCCCATATGGTAAGGGTTAGGGTTAGGGTTAGAGTTCAGGACACACATACGTTGGGTTTAAAATTAGGTTCTGGTTTAGGGTTGGGTTAGATGTATTTTTAATATCACACTGAATGGTACACTATTGATGGGGAAAAATTTTGGATGTTTTTCCATTCTCCATTATAGCCTATGAGATTCATTAGAATGAATGGGCCCATATGGTAAGGGTTAGGGTTAGGGTTAGAGTTCAGGACACACTTATGTTTGCGTAAATATTGGAGTTGGGTTTAGGGTTGGATAAGATGTATTTTTAATATCACACTGAATGGTACACTATTGATGGGGAAAAATTTTGGATGTTTTTCCATTCTCCATTATAGCCTATGAGATTCATTAGAATGAATGGGCCCATAGGGTTAGGGTTAGAGTTCAGGACACACTTATGTTTGGGTGAATATTGGGGTTGGGTTTAGGGTTGGATATGATGTATTTTTAATATCACACTGAATGGTACACTCTTGATGGGGAAAATTTTTGGATGTTTTTCCATTCTCCATTATATCCTATGAGATTCATTAGAATGAATGGGCCCATATGGTAAGGGTTTGGGTTAGGGTTAGAGTTCAGGAAACACATATGTTCGGTTTAAAATTGGGGTTGGGTTTAGGGTTGGGTAAGATGTATTTTTAATATCACACTGAATGGTACACTATTGATGGAGAAAAATTTTGGATGTTTTTCCATTCTCCATTATAGCCTGTGAGATTCATTAGAATGAATGGGCCCATAGGGTTAGGGTTAGGGTTAGAATTAAGGACACACTTATGTTTGGGTGAATATTGGGGTTGGGTTTAGGGTTGCATTAGATGTATTTTTAATATCACACTGAATGGTACACTCTTGATGGGGAAAAATTTTGGATGTTTTTCCATTCTCCATTATAGCCTATGAGATTCATTAAAATGAATGGGCCCATATGGTAAGGGTTAGGGTTAGGGTTAGAGTTCAGGACACACATATGTTCGGTTTAAAATTGGGGTTGGGTTTAGGGTTGGGTAAGATGTATTTTTAATATCACACTGAATGGTACACTATTGATGGAGAAAATTTTTGGATGTTTTTCCATTCTCCATTATAGCCTATGAGATTCATTAGATTGAATGGGCCCATATGGTAAGGGTTAGGGTTAGGGTTAGAGTTCAGGACACACTTATGTTTGCGTGAATATTGGGGTTGGGTTTAGGGTTGGATTAGATGTATTTTTAATATCACACTGAATGGTACACTCTTGATGGGGAAAAATTTTGGATGTTTTTCCATTCTCCATTATAGCCTATGAGATTCATTAGAATGAATGGGCCCATAGGGTTAGGGTTAGGGTTAGAGTTCAGGACACACTTATGTTTGTGTGAATATTGGGGTTGGGTTTAGGGTTGGATAAGATGTATTTTTAATATCACACTGAATGGTACACTCTTGATGGGGAAAAATTTTGGATGTTTTTCCATTCTCCATTATAGCCTATGTGATTCATTAAAATGAATGGGCCCATATGGTAAGGGTTAGGGTTAGGGTTAGAGTTCAGGAAACACATATGTTCGGTTTAAAATTGGGGTTGGGTTTAGGGTTGGGTAAGATGTATTTTTAATATCACACTGAATGGTACACTATTGATGGAGAAAAATTTTGGATGTTTTTCCATTCTCCATTATAGCCTATGAGATTCATTAGAATGAATGGGCCCATAGGGTTAGGGTTAGGGTTAGGGTTAGAGTTCAGGACACACTTATGTTTGGGTGAATATTGGGGTTGGGTTTAGGGTTGCATTAGATGTATTTTTAATATCACACTGAATGGTACACTCTTGATGGGGAAAAATTTTGGATGTTTTTCCATTCGCTATTATAGCCTATGAGATTCATTAGAATGAATGGGCCCATATGGTAAGGGTTAGGGTTAGGTTTAGAGTTCAGGACACACTTATGTTTGCGTGAATATTGGAGTTGGGTTTAGGGTTGGATAAGATGTATTTTTAATATCACACTGAATGGTACACTCTTGATGGGGAAAATTTTTGGATGTTTTTCCATTCTCCATTATATCCTATGAGATTCATTAGAATGAATGGGCGCATATGGAAAGGGTTAGGGTTAGGGTTAGAGTTCAGGACACACATATGTTCGGTTTAAAATTGGGGTTGGGTTTAGGGTTGGATAAGATGTATGTTTAATATCACACTGAATGGTACACTCTTGATGGGGAAAAATTTTGGATGTTTTTCCATTCTCCATTATAGCCTATGAGATTCATTAGAATGAATGGGCCCATATGGTAAGGGTTTGGGTTAGGGTTAGAGTTCAGGACACACATATGTTCGGTTTAAAATTGGGGTTGGGTTTAGGGTTGGATAAGATGTATGTTTAATATCACACTGAATGGTACACTCTTGATGGGGAAAAATTTTGGATGTTTTTCCATTCTCCATTATAGCCTATGAGATTCATTAGAATGAATGGGCCCATATGGTAAGGGTTAGGGTTAGGGTTAGAGTTCAGGACACACATACGTTGGGTTTAAAATTGGGGTCTGGTTTAGGGTTGGGTAAGATGTATTTTTAATATCACACTGAATGGTACACTATTGATGGAGAAAAATTTTGGATGTTTTTCCATTCTCCATTATAGCCTATGAGATTCATTAGAATGAATGGGCCCATATGGTAAGGGTTAGGGTTAGGGTTAGAGTTCAGGACACACTTATGTTTGCGTGAATATTGGAGTTGGGTTTAGGGTTGGATAAGATGTATTTTTAATATCACACTGAATGGTACACTCTTGATGGGGAAAAATTTTGGATGTTTTTCCATTCTCCATTATAGCCTATGAGATTCATTAGAATGAATGGGCCCATATGGTAAGGGTTTGGGTTAGGGTTAGAGTTCAGGACACACATATGTTCGGTTTAAAATTGGGGTTGGGTTTAGGGTTGGATAAGATGTATGTTTAATATCACACTGAATGGTACACTCTTGATGGGGAAAAATTTTGGATGTTTTTCCATTCTCCATTATAGCCTATGAGATTCAGTAGAATGAATGGGCCCATATGGTAAGGGTTAGGGTTAGGGTTAGAGTTCAGGACACACATACGTTGGGTTTAAAATTGGGGTCTGGTTTAGGGTTGGGTAAGATGTATTTTTAATATCACACTGAATGGTACACTATTGATGGAGAAAAATTTTGGATGTTTTTCCATTCTCCATTATAGCCTATGAGATTCATTAGAATGAATGGGCCCATATGGTAAGGGTTAGGGTTAGGGTTAGAGTTCAGGACACACATATGTTCGGTTTAAAATTGGGGTCTGGTTTAGGGTTGGATAAGATGTATTTTTAATTTCACACTGAATGGTACACTCTTGATGGGGAAAATTTTTGGATGTTTTTCCATTCTCCATTATATCCTATGAGATTCATTAGAATGAATGTGCCCATAGGGTAAGGGTTTGGGTTAGGGTTAGAGTTCAGGACACACATATGTTCGGTTTAAAATTGGGGTTGGGTTTAGGGTTGGATAAGATGTATGTTTAATATCACACTGAATGGTACACTCTTGATGGGGAAAAATTTTGGATGTTTTTCCATTCTCCATTATAGCCTATGAGATTCAGTAGAATGAATGGGCCCATATGGTAAGGGTTAGGGTTAGGGTTAGAGTTCAGGACACACATACGTTGGGTTTAAAATTGGGGTCTGGTTTAGGGTTGGGTAAGATGTATTTTTAATATCACACTGAATGGTACACTATTGATGGAGAAAAATTTTGGATGTTTTTCCATTCTCCATTATAGCCTATGAGATTCATTAGAATGAATGGGCCCATATGGTAAGGGTTAGGGTTAGGGTTAGAGTTCAGGACACACATATGTTCGGTTTAAAATTGGGGTCTGGTTTAGGGTTGGATAAGATGTATTTTTAATTTCACACTGAATGGTACACTCTTGATGGGGAAAATTTTTGGATGTTTTTCCATTCTCCATTATATCCTATGAGATTCATTAGAATGAATGTGCCCATAGGGTAAGGGTTTGGGTTAGGGTTAGAGTTCAGGACACACATATGTTCGGTTTAAAATTGGGGTTGGGTTTAGGGTTGGATAAGATGTATGTTTAATATCACACTGAATGGTACACTCTTGATGGGGAAAAATTTTGGATGTTTTTCCATTCTCCATTATAGCCTATGAGATTCATTAGAATGAATGGGCCCATATGGTAAGGGTTAGGGTTAGGGTTAGAGTTCAGGACACACATACGTTCGGTTTAAAATTGGGGTCTGGTTTAGGGTTGGGTAAGATGTATTTTTAATATCACACTGAATGGTACACTATTGATGGAGAAAAATTTTGGATGTTTTTCCATTCTCCAATATAGCCTATGAGATTCATTAGAATGAATGGGCCCATAGGGTAAGGGTTAGGGTTAGGGTTAGAGTTCAGGACACACTTATGTTTGCGTGAATATTGGAGTTGGGTTTAGGGTTGGATAAGATGTATTTTTAATATCACACTGAATGGTACACTCTTGATGGGGAAAATTTTTGGATGTTTTTCCATTCTCCATTATATCCTATGAGATTCATTAGAATGAATGGGCGCATATGGAAAGGGTTAGGGTTAGGGTTAGAGTTCAGGACACACATATGTTCGGTTTAAAATTGGGGTTGGGTTTAGGGTTGGATAAGATGTATGTTTAATATCACACTGAATGGTACACTCTTGATGGGGAAAAATTTTGGATGTTTTTCCATTCTCCATTATAGCCTATGAGATTCATTAGAATGAATGGGCCCATATGGTAAGGGTTTGGGTTAGGGTTAGAGTTCAGGACACACATATGTTCGGTTTAAAATTGGGGTTGGGTTTAGGGTTGGATAAGATGTATGTTTAATATCACACTGAATGGTACACTCTTGATGGGGAAAAATTTTGGATGTTTTTCCATTCTCCATTATAGCCTATGAGATTCAGTAGAATGAATGGGCCCATATGGTAAGGGTTAGGGTTAGGGTTAGAGTTCAGGACACACATACGTTGGGTTTAAAATTGGGGTCTGGTTTAGGGTTGGGTAAGATGTATTTTTAATATCACACTGAATGGTACACTATTGATGGAGAAAAATTTTGGATGTTTTTCCATTCTCCATTATAGCCTATGAGATTCATTAGAATGAATGGGCCCATATGGTAAGGGTTAGGGTTAGGGTTAGAGTTCAGGACACACATATGTTCGGTTTAAAATTGGGGTCTGGTTTAGGGTTGGATAAGATGTATTTTTAATTTCACACTGAATGGTACACTCTTGATGGGGAAAATTTTTGGATGTTTTTCCATTCTCCATTATATCCTATGAGATTCATTAGAATGAATGTGCCCATAGGGTAAGGGTTTGGGTTAGGGTTAGAGTTCAGGACACACATATGTTCGGTTTAAAATTGGGGTTGGGTTTAGGGTTGGATAAGATGTATGTTTAATATCACACTGAATGGTACACTCTTGATGGGGAAAAATTTTGGATGTTTTTCCATTCTCCATTATAGCCTATGAGATTCATTAGAATGAATGGGCCCATATGGTAAGGGTTAGGGTTAGGGTTAGAGTTCAGGACACACATACGTTCGGTTTAAAATTGGGGTCTGGTTTAGGGTTGGGTAAGATGTATTTTTAATATCACACTGAATGGTACACTATTGATGGAGAAAAATTTTGGATGTTTTTCCATTCTCCAATATAGCCTATGAGATTCATTAGAATGAATGGGCCCATAGGGTAAGGGTTAGGGTTAGGGTTAGAGTTCAGGACACACTTATGTTTGCGTGAATATTGGAGTTGGGTTTAGGGTTGGATAAGATGTATTTTTAATATCACACTGAATGGTACACTCTTGATGGGGAAAATTTTTGGATGTTTTTCCATTCTCCATTATATCCTATGAGATTCATTAGAATGAATGGGCGCATATGGAAAGGGTTAGGGTTAGGGTTAGAGTTCAGGACACACATATGTTCGGTTTAAAATTGGGGTTGGGTTTAGGGTTGGATAAGATGTATGTTTAATATCACACTGAATGGTACACTCTTGATGGGGAAAAATTTTGGATGTTTTTCCATTCTCCATTATAGCCTATGAGATTCATTAGAATGAATGGGCCCATATGGTAAGGGTTTGGGTTAGGGTTAGAGTTCAGGACACACATATGTTCGGTTTAAAATTGGGGTTGGGTTTAGGGTTGGATAAGATGTATGTTTAATATCACACTGAATGGTACACTCTTGATGGGGAAAAATTTTGGATGTTTTTCCATTCTCCATTATAGCCTATGAGATTCATTAGAATGAATGGGCCCATATGGTAAGGGTTAGGGTTAGGGTTAGAGTTCAGGACACACATACGTTGGGTTTAAAATTGGGGTCTGGTTTAGGGTTGGGTAAGATGTATTTTTAATATCACACTGAATGGTACACTATTGATGGAGAAAAATTTTGGATGTTTTTCCATTCTCCAATATAGCCTATGAGATTCATTAGAATGAATGGGCCCATAGGGTAAGGGTTAGGGTTAGGGTTAGAGTTCAGGACACACTTATGTTTGCGTGAATATTGGAGTTGGGTTTAGGGTTGGATAAGATGTATTTTTAATATCACACTGAATGGTACACTCTTGATGGGGAAAATTTTTGGATGTTTTTCCATTCTCCATTATATCCTATGAGATTCATTAGAATGAATGGGCGCATATGGAAAGGGTTAGGGTTAGGGTTAGAGTTCAGGACACACATATGTTCGGTTTAAAATTGGGGTTGGGTTTAGGGTTGGATAAGATGTATGTTTAATATCACACTGAATGGTACACTCTTGATGGGGAAAAATTTTGGATGTTTTTCCATTCTCCATTATAGCCTATGAGATTCATTAGAATGAATGGGCCCATATGGTAAGGGTTTGGGTTAGGGTTAGAGTTCAGGACACACATATGTTCGGTTTAAAATTGGGGTTGGGTTTAGGGTTGGATAAGATGTATGTTTAATATCACACTGAATGGTACACTCTTGATGGGGAAAAATTTTGGATGTTTTTCCATTCTCCATTATAGCCTATGAGATTCATTAGAATGAATGGGCCCATATGGTAAGGGTTAGGGTTAGGGTTAGAGTTCAGGACACACATACGTTGGGTTTAAAATTGGGGTCTGGTTTAGGGTTGGGTAAGATGTATTTTTAATATCACACTGAATGGTACACTATTGATGGAGAAAAATTTTGGATGTTTTTCCATTCTCCATTATAGCCTATGAGATTCATTAGAATGAATGGGCCCATATGGTAAGGGTTAGGGTTAGGGTTAGAGTTCAGGACACACTTATGTTTGCGTGAATATTGGAGTTGGGTTTAGGGTTGGATAAGATGTATTTTTAATATCACACTGAATGGTACACTCTTGATGGGGAAAAATTTTGGATGTTTTTCCATTCTCCATTATAGCCTATGAGATTCATTAGAATGAATGGGCCCATATGGTAAGGGTTTGGGTTAGGGTTAGAGTTCAGGACACACATATGTTCGGTTTAAAATTGGGGTTGGGTTTAGGGTTGGATAAGATGTATGTTTAATATCACACTGAATGGTACACTCTTGATGGGGAAAAATTTTGGATGTTTTTCCATTCTCCATTATAGCCTATGAGATTCAGTAGAATGAATGGGCCCATATGGTAAGGGTTAGGGTTAGGGTTAGAGTTCAGGACACACATACGTTGGGTTTAAAATTGGGGTCTGGTTTAGGGTTGGGTAAGATGTATTTTTAATATCACACTGAATGGTACACTATTGATGGAGAAAAATTTTGGATGTTTTTCCATTCTCCATTATAGCCTATGAGATTCATTAGAATGAATGGGCCCATATGGTAAGGGTTAGGGTTAGGGTTAGAGTTCAGGACACACATATGTTCGGTTTAAAATTGGGGTCTGGTTTAGGGTTGGATAAGATGTATTTTTAATTTCACACTGAATGGTACACTCTTGATGGGGAAAATTTTTGGATGTTTTTCCATTCTCCATTATATCCTATGAGATTCATTAGAATGAATGTGCCCATAGGGTAAGGGTTTGGGTTAGGGTTAGAGTTCAGGACACACATATGTTCGGTTTAAAATTGGGGTTGGGTTTAGGGTTGGATAAGATGTATGTTTAATATCACACTGAATGGTACACTCTTGATGGGGAAAAATTTTGGATGTTTTTCCATTCTCCATTATAGCCTATGAGATTCATTAGAATGAATGGGCCCATATGGTAAGGGTTAGGGTTAGGGTTAGAGTTCAGGACACACATACGTTCGGTTTAAAATTGGGGTCTGGTTTAGGGTTGGGTAAGATGTATTTTTAATATCACACTGAATGGTACACTATTGATGGAGAAAAATTTTGGATGTTTTTCCATTCTCCAATATAGCCTATGAGATTCATTAGAATGAATGGGCCCATAGGGTAAGGGTTAGGGTTAGGGTTAGAGTTCAGGACACACTTATGTTTGCGTGAATATTGGAGTTGGGTTTAGGGTTGGATAAGATGTATTTTTAATATCACACTGAATGGTACACTCTTGATTGGGAAAAATTTTGGATGTTTTTCCATTCTCCATTATAGCCTATGAGATTCCTTAGAATGAATGGGCCCATATGGTAAGGGTTTGGGTTAGGGTTAGAGTTCAGGACACACATATGTTCGGTTTAAAATTGGGGTTGGGTTTAGGGTTGGATAAGATGTATGTTTAATATCACACTGAATGGTACACTCTTGATGGGGAAAAATTTTGGATGTTTTTCCATTCTCCATTATACCCTATGAGATTCATTAGAATGAATGGGCCCATATGGTAAGGGTTAGGGTTAGGGTTAGAGTTCAGGACACACATACGTTGGGTTTAAAATTAGGTTCTGGTTTAGGGTTGGGTTAGATGTATTTTTAATATCACACTGAATGGTACACTATTGATGGGGAAAAATTTTGGATGTTTTTCCATTCTCCATTATAGCCTATGAGATTCATTAGAATGAATGGGCCCATATGGTAAGGGTTAGGGTTAGGGTTAGAGTTCAGGACACACTTATGTTTGCGTGAATATTGGGGTTGGGTTTAGGGTTGGATTAGATGTATTTTTAATATCACACTGAATGGTACACTCTTGATGGGGAAAAATTTTGGATGTTTTTCCATTCTCCATTATAGCCTATGAGATTCATTAAAATGAATGGGCCCATATGGTAAGGGTTAGGGTTAGGGTTAGAGTTCAGGACACACATATGTTCGGTTTAAAATTGGGGTTGGGTTTAGGGTTGGGTAAGATGTATTTTTAATATCACACTGAATGGTACACTATTGATGGGGAAAATTTTTGGATGTTTTTCCATTCTCCATTATAGCCTATGAGATTCATTAGAATGAATGGGCCCATATGGTAAGGGTTAGGGTTAGGGTTAGAGTTCAGGACACACTTATGTTTGCGTGAATATTGGGGTTGGGTTTAGGGTTGGATTAGATGTATTTTTAATATCACACTGAATGGTACACTCTTGATGGGGAAAAATTTTGGATGTTTTTCCATTCTCCATTATAGCCTATGAGATTCATTAGAATGAAAGGGCCCATAGGGTTAGGGTTAGGGTTAGAGTTCAGGACACACTTATGTTTGGGTGAATATTGGGGTTGGGTTTAGGGTTGGATAAGATGTATTTTTAATATCACACTGAATGGTACACTCTTGATGGGGAAAAATTTTGGATGTTTTTCCATTCTCCATTATAGCCTATGTGATTCATTAAAATGAATGGGCCCATATGGTAAGGGTTAGGGTTAGGGTTAGAGTTCAGGAAACACATATGTTCGGTTTAAAATGGGGGTTGGGTTTAGGGTTGGGTAAGATGTATTTTGAATGGTACACTATTGATGGAGAAAATTTTTGGATGTTTTTCCATTCTCCATTATAGCCTATGAGATTCATTAGAATGAATGGGCCCATATGGTAAGGGTTAGGGTTAGGGTTAGAGTTCAGGACACACTTATGTTTGCGTGAATATTGGGGTTGGGTTTAGGGTTGGATTAGATGTATTTTTAATATCACACTGAATGGTACACTCTTGATGGGGAAAAATTTTGGATGTTTTTCCATTCTCCATTATAGCCTATGAGATTCATTAGAATGAATGGGCCCATAGGGTTAGGGTTAGAGTTCAGGACACACTTATGTTTGGGTGAATATTGGGGTTGGGTTTAGGGTTGGATATGATGTATTTTTAATATCACACTGAATGGTACACTCTTGATGGGGAAAATTTTTGGATGTTTTTCCATTCTCCATTATATCCTATGAGATTCATTAGAATGAATGGGCCCATATGGTAAGGGTTTGGGTTAGGGTTAGAGTTCAGGAAACACATATGTTCGGTTTAAAATTGGGGTTGGGTTTAGGGTTGGGTAAGATGTATTTTTAATATCACACTGAATGGTACACTATTGATGGAGAAAAATTTTGGATGTTTTTCCATTCTCCATTATAGCCTGTGAGATTCATTAGAATGAATGGGCCCATAGGGTTAGGGTTAGGGTTAGAATTAAGGACACACTTATGTTTGGGTGAATATTGGGGTTGGGTTTAGGGTTGGATTAGATGTATTTTTAATATCACACTGAATGGTACACTCTTGATGGGGAAAAATTTTGGATGTTTTTCCATTCTCCATTATAGCCTATGAGATTCATTAAAATGAATGGGCCCATATGGTAAGGGTTAGGGTTAGGGTTAGAGTTCAGGACACACATATGTTCGGTTTAAAATTGGGGTTGGGTTTAGGGTTGGGTAAGATGTATTTTTAATATCACACTGAATGGTACACTATTGATGGAGAAAATTTTTGGATGTTTTTCCATTCTCCATTATAGCCTATGAGATTCATTAGAATGAATGGGCCCATATGGTAAGGGTTAGGGTTAGGGTTAGAGTTCAGGACACACTTATGTTTGCGTGAATATTGGGGTTGGGTTTAGGGTTGGATTAGATGTATTTTTAATATCACACTGAATGGTACACTCTTGATGGGGAAAAATTTTGGATGTTTTTCCATTCTCCATTATAGCCTATGAGATTCATTAGAATGAATGGGCCCATAGGGTTAGGGTTAGGGTTAGAGTTCAGGACACACTTATGTTTGGGTGAATATTGAGGTTGGGTTTAGGGTTGGATAAGATGTATTTTTAATATCACACAGAATGGTACACTCTTGATGGGGAAAAATTTTGGATGTTTTTCCATTCTCCATTATAGCCTATGTGATTCATTAAAATGAATGGGCCCATATGGTAAGGGTTAGGGTTAGGGTTAGAGTTCAGGAAACACATATGTTCGGTTTAAAATTGGGGTTGGGTTTAGGGTTGGGTAAGATGTATTTTTAATATCACACTGAATAGTACACTATTGATGGAGAAAAATTTTGGATGTTTTTCCATTCTCCATTATAGCCTATGAGATTCATTAGAATGAATGGGCCCATAGGGTTAGGGTTAGGGTTAGGGTTAGAGTTCAGGACACACTTATGTTTGGGTGAATATTGGGGTTGGGTTTAGGGTTGGATTAGATGTATTTTTAATATCACACTGAATGGTACACTCTTGATGGGGAAAAATTTTGGATGTTTTTCCATTCGCTATTATAGCCTATGAGATTCATTAGAATGAATGGGCCCATATGGTAAGGGTTAGGGTTAGGTTTAGAGTTCAGGACACACTTATGTTTGCGTGAATATTGGAGTTGGGTTTAGGGTTGGATAAGATGTATTTTTAATATCACACTGAATGGTACACTCTTGATGGGGAAAATTTTTGGATGTTTTTCCATTCTCCATTATATCCTATGAGATTCATTAGAATGAATGGGCGCATATGGAAAGGGTTAGGGTTAGGGTTAGAGTTCAGGACACACATATGTTCGGTTTAAAATTGGGGTTGGGTTTAGGGTTGGATAAGATGTATGTTTAATATCACACTGAATGGTACACTCTTGATGGGGAAAAATTTTGGATGTTTTTCCATTCTCCATTATAGCCTATGAGATTCATTAGAATGAATGGGCCCATATGGTAAGGGTTAGGGTCAGAGTTCAGGACACACATATGTTCAGTTTAAAATTGGGGTTGGGTTTAGGGTTGGGTAAGATGTATTTTTAATATCACACTGAATGGTACACTATTGATGGAGAAAAATTTTGGATGTTTTTCCATTCTCCATTATAGCCTATGAGATTCATTACAATGAATGGGCCCATTTGGAAAGGGTTAGGGTTAGGGTTAGAGTTCAGGACACACATATGTTCGGTTTAAAATTGGGGTTGGGTTTAGGGTTCGATAAGATGTATGTTTAATATCACACTGAATGGTACACTCTTGATGGGGAAAAATTTTGGATGTTTTTCCATTCTCCATTATAGCCTATGAGATTCATTAGAATGAATGGGCCCATATGGTAAGGGTTAGGGTTAGGGTTAGAGTTCAGGACACACATATGTTGGGTTTAAAATTGGGGTCTGGTTTAGGGTTGGATAAGATGTATGTTTAATATCACACTGAATGGTACACTCTTGATGGGGAAAAATTTTGGATGTTTTTCCATTCTCCATTATAGCCTATGAGATTCATTAGAATGAATGGGCCCATATGGTAAGGGTTAGGGTTAGGGTTAGAGTTCAGGACACACATACGTTGGGTTTAAAATTGGGGTCTGGTTTAGGGTTGGGTAAGATGTATTTTTAATATCACACTGAATGGTACACTATTGATGGAGAAAAATTTTGGATGTTTTTCCATTCTCCATTATAGCCTATGAGATTCATTAGAATGAATGGGCCCATATGGTAAGGGTTAGGGTTAGGGTTAGAGTTCGGGACACACATATGTTCGGTTTAAAATTGGGGTCTGGTTTAGGGTTGGATAAGATGTATTTTTAATTTCACACTGAATGGTACACTCTTGATGGGGAAAATTTTTGGATGTTTTTCCATTCTCCATTATATCCTATGAGATTCATTAGAATGAATGGGCCCATAGGGTAAGGGTTTGGGGTAGGGTTAGAGTTCAGGACACACATATGTTCGGTTTAAAATTGGGGTTGGGTTTAGGGTTGGATAAGATGTATGTTTAATATCACACTGAATGGTACACTCTTGATGGGGAAAAATTTTGGATGTTTTTCCATTCTCCATTATAGCCTATGAGATTCATTAGAATGAATGGGCCCATATGGTAAGGGTTAGGGTTAGGGTTAGAGTTCAGGACACACATACGTTCGGTTTAAAATTGGGGTCTGGTTTAGGGTTGGGTAAGATGTATTTTTAATATCACACTGAATGGTACACTATTGATGGAGAAAAATTTTGGATGTTTTTCCATTCTCCAATATAGCCTATGAGATTCATTAGAATGAATGGGCCCATAGGGTAAGGGTTAGGGTTAGGGTTAGAGTTCAGGACACACTTATGTTTGCGTGAATATTGGAGTTGGGTTTAGGGTTGGATAAGATGTATTTTTAATATCACACTGAATGGTACACTCTTGATTGGGAAAAATTTTGGATGTTTTTCCATTCTCCATTATAGCCTATGAGATTCATTAGAATGAATGGGCCCATATGGTAAGGGTTTGGGTTAGGGTTAGAGTTCAGGACACACATATGTTCGGTTTAAAATTGGGGTTGGGTTTAGGGTTGGATAAGATGTATGTTTAATATCACACTGAATGGTACACTCTTGATGGGGAAAAATTTTGGATGTTTTTCCATTCTCCATTACACCCTATGAGATTCATTAGAATGAATGGGCCCATATGGTAAGGGTTAGGGTTAGGGTTAGTGTTCAGGACACACATACGTTGGGTTTAAAATTAGGTTCTGGTTTAGGGTTGGGTTAGATGTATTTTTAATATCACACTGAATGGTACACTATTGATGGGGAAAAATTTTGGATGTTTTTCCATTCTCCATTATACCCTATGAGATTCATTAGAATGAATGGGCCCATATGGTAAGGGTTAGGGTTAGGGTTAGAGTTCAGGACACACTTATGTTTGCGTAAATATTGGAGTTGGGTTTAGGGTTGGATAAGATGTATTTTTAATATCACACTGAATGGTACACTATTGATGGGGAAAAATTTTGGATGTTTTTCCATTCTCCATTATAGCCTATGAGATTCATTAGAATGAATGGGCCCATAGGGTTAGGGTTAGGGTTAGAGTTCAGGACACACTTATGTTTGGGTGAATATTGGGGTTGGGTTTAGGGTTGGATATGATGTATTTTTAATATCACACTGAATGGTACACTCTTGATGGGGAAAATTTTTGGATGTTTTTCCATTCTCCATTATATCCTATGAGATTCATTAGAATGAATGGGCCCATATGGTAAGGGTTTGGGTTAGGGTTAGAGTTCAGGAAACACATATGTTCGGTTTAAAATTGGGGTTGGGTTTAGGGTTGGGTAAGATGTATTTTTAATATCACACTGAACGGTACACTATTGATGGAGAAAAATATTGGATGTTTTTCCATTCTCCATTATAGCCTGTGAGATTCATTAGAATGAATGGGCCCATAGGGTTAGGGTTAGGGTTAGAATTAAGGACACACTTATGTTTGGGTGAATATTGGGGTTGGGTTTAGGGTTGGATTAGATGTATTTTTAATATCACACTGAATGGTACACTCTTGATGGGGAAAAATTTTGGATGTTTTTCCATTCTCCATTATAGCCTATGAGATTCATTAAAATGAATGGGCCCATATGGTAAGGGTTAGGGTTAGGGTTAGAGTTCAGGACACACATATGTTCGGTTTAAAATTGGGGTTGGGTTTAGGGTTGGGTAAGATGTATTTTTAATATCACACTGAATGGTACACTATTGATGGAGAAAATTTTTGGATGTTTTTCCATTCTCCATTATAGCCTATGAGATTCATTAGAATGAATGGGCCCATATGGTAAGGGTTAGGGTTAGGGTTAGAGTTCAGGACACACTTATGTTTGCGTGAATATTGGGGTTGGGTTTAGGGTTGGATTAGATGTATTTTTAATATCACACTGAATGGTACACTCTTGATGGGGAAAAATTTTGGATGTTTTTCCATTCTCCATTATAGCCTATGAGATTCATTAGAATGAATGGGCCCATAGGGTTAGGGTTAGGGTTAGACTTCAGGACACACTTATGTTTGGGTGAATATTGGGGTTGGGTTTAGGGTTGGATAAGATGTATTTTTAATATCACACTGAATGGTACACTCTTGATGGGGAAAAATTTTGGATGTTTTTCCATTCTCCATTATAGCCTATGTGATTCATTAAAATGAATGGGCCCATATGGTAAGGGTTAGGGTTAGGGTTAGAGTTCAGGAAACACATATGTTCGGTTTAAAATTGGGGTTGGGTTTAGGGTTGGGTAAGATGTATTTTTAATATCACACTGAATGGTACACTATTGATGGAGAAAAATTTTGGATGTTTTTCCATTCTCCATTATAGCCTATGAGATTCATTAGAATGAATGGGCCCATAGGGTTAGGGTTAGGGTTAGAGTTCAGGACACACTTATGTTTGGGTGAATATTGGGGTTGGGTTTAGGGTTGGATTAGATGTATTTTTAATATCACACTGAATGGTACACTCTTGATGGCGAAAAATTTTGGATGTTTTTCCATTCGCTATTATAGCCTATGAGATTCATTAGAATGAATGGGCCCATATGGTAAGGGTTAGGGTTAGGTTTAGAGTTCAGGACACACTTATGTTTGCGTGAATATTGGAGTTGGGTTTAGGGTTGGATAAGATGTATTTTTAATATCACACTGAATGGTACACTCTTGATGGGGAAAATTTTTGGATGTTTTTCCATTCTCCATTATATCCTATGAGATTCATTAGAATGAATGGGCCCATATGGAAAGGGTTAGGGTTAGGGTTAGAGTTCAGGACACACATATGTTCGGTTTAAAATTGGGGTTGGGTTTAGGGTTGGATAAGATGCATGTTTAATATCACACTGAATGGTACACTCTTGATGGGGAAAAATTTTGGATGTTTTTCCATTCTCCATTATAGCCTATGAGATTCATTAGAATGAATGGGCCCATATGGTAAGGGTTAGGGTCAGAGTTCAGGACACACATATGTTCAGTTTAAAATTGGGGTTGGGTTTAGGGTTGGGTAAGATGTATTTTTAATATCACACTGAATGGTACACTATTGATGGAGAAAAATTTTGGATGTTTTTCCATTCTCCATTATAGCCTATGAGATTCATTACAATGAATGGGCCCATTTGGAAAGGGTTAGGGTTAGGGTTAGAGTTCAGGACACACATATGTTCGGTTTAAAATTGGGGTTGGGTTTAGGGTTGGATAAGATGTATGTTTAATATCACACTGAATGGTACACTCTTGATGGGGAAAAATTTTGGATGTTTTTCCATTCTCCATTATAGCCTATGAGATTCATTAGAATGAATGGGCCCATATGGTAAGGGTTAGGGTTAGGGTTAGAGTTCAGGACACACATATGTTGGGTTTAAAATTGGGGTCTGGTTTAGGGTTGGGTTAGATGTATTTTTAATATCACACTGAATGGTACACTCTTGATGGGGAAAAATTTTGGATGTTTTTCCATTCTCCATTATAGCCTATGAGATTCATTAGAATGAATGGGCCCATAGGGTTAGGGTTAGGGTTAGAGTTCAGGACACACTTATGTTTGGGTGAATATTGGGGTTGGGTTTAGGGTTGGATAAGATGTATTTTTAATATCACACTGAATGGTACACTCTTGATGGGGAAAAATTTTGGATGTTTTTCCATTCTCCATTATAGCCTATGAGATTCATTAAAATGAATGGGCCCATATGGTAAGGGTTAGGGTTAGGGTTAGAGTTCAGGACACACATATGTTCGGTTTAAAATTGGGGTCTGGTTTAGGGTTGGATAAGATGTATTTTTAATTTCACACTGAATGGTACACTCTTGATGGGGAAAATTTTTGGATGTTTTTCCATTCTCCATTATATCCTATGAGATTCATTAGAATGAATGGGCCCATAGGGTAAGGGTTTGGGTTAGGGTTAGAGTTCAGGACACACATATGTTCGGTTTAAAATTGGGGTTGGGTTTAGGGTTGGATAAGATGTATGTTTAATATCACACTGAATGGTACACTCTTGATGGGGAAAAATTTTGGATGTTTTTCCATTCTCCATTATAGGCTATGAGATTCATTAGAATGAATGGGCCCATATGGTAAGGGTTAGGGTTAGGGTTAGAGTTCAGGACACACATACGTTCGGTTTAAAATTGGGGTCTGGTTTAGGGTTGGGTAAGATGTGTTTTTAATATCACACTGAATGGTACACTATTGATGGAGAAAAATTTTGGATGTTTTTCCATTCTCCATTATAGCCTATGAGATTCATTAGAATGAATGGGCCCATAGGGTAAGGGTTAGGGTTAGGGTTAGAGTTCAGGACACACTTATGTTTGCGTGAATATTGGAGTTGGGTTTAGGGTTGGATAAGATGTATTTTTAATATCACACTGAATGGTACACTCTTGATGGGGAAAATTTTTGGATGTTTTTCCATTCTCCATTATAGCCTATGAGATTCATTAGAATGAATGGGCCCATAGGGTTAGGGTTAGGGTTAGGGTTAGAATTAAGGACACACTTATGTTTGGGTGAATATTGGGGTTGGGTTTAGGGTTGGATTAGATGTATTTTTAATATCACACTGAATGGTACACTCTTGATGGGGAAAAATTTTGGATGTTTTTCCATTCTCCATTATAGCCTATGAGATTCATTAGAATGAATGGGCCCATAGGGTTAGGGTTAGGGTTAGAGTTCAGGACACACTTATGTTTGGGTGAATATTGGGGTTGGGTTTAGGGTTGGATATGATGTATTTTTAATATCACACTGAATGGTACACTCTTGATGGGGAAAATTTTTGGATGTTTTTCCATTCTCCATTATATCCTATGAGATTCATTAGAATGAATGGGCCCATACGGTAAGGGTTTGGGTTAGGGTTAGAGTTCAGGAAACACATATGTTCGGTTTAAAATTGGGGTTGGGTTTAGGGTTGGGTAAGATGTATTTTTAATATCACACTGAATGGTACACTATTGATGGGGGAAAATTTTGGATGTTTTTCCATTCTCCATTATAGCCTATGAGATTCATTAAAATGAATGGGCCCATATGGTAAGGGTTAGGGTTAGGGTTAGAGTTCAGGACACACATATGTTCGGTTTAAAATTGGGGTTGGGTTTAGGGTTGG
Organism: Heteronotia binoei; assembly: GCF_032191835.1. Taxonomy (NCBI): domain Eukaryota; kingdom Metazoa; phylum Chordata; class Lepidosauria; order Squamata; family Gekkonidae; genus Heteronotia; species Heteronotia binoei. The sequence continues at coordinate 339,523 of NW_026800093.1, forward strand.
GTAAGATGTATTTTTAATATCACACTGAATGGTACACTATTGATGGAGAAAATTTTTGGATGTTTTTCCATTCTCCATTATAGCCTATGAGATTCATTAGAATGAATGGGCCCATATGGTAAGGGTTAGGGTTAGGGTTAGAGTTCAGGACACACTTATGTTTGCGTGAATATTGGGGTTGGGTTTAGGGTTGGATTAGATGTATTTTTAATATCACACTGAATGGTACACTCTTGATGGGGAAAAATTTTGGATGTTTTTCCATTCTCCATTATAGCCTATGAGATTCATTAGAATGAATGGGCCCATAGGGTTAGGGTTAGGGTTAGAGTTCAGGACACACTTATGTTTGGGTGAATATTGGGGTTGGGTTTAGGGTTGGATAAGATGTATTTTTAATATCACACTGAATGGTACACTCTTGATGGGGAAAAATTTTGGATGTTTTTCCATTCTCCATTATAGCCTATGTGATTCATTAAAATGAATGGGCCCATATGGTAAGGGTTAGGGTTAGGGTTAGAGTTCAGGAAACACATATGTTCGGTTTAAAATTGGGGTTGGGTTTAGGGTTGGGTAAGATGTATTTTTAATATCACACTGAATGGTACACTATTGATGGAGAAAAATTTTGGATGTTTTTCCATTCTCCATTATAGCCTATGAGATTCATTAGAATGAATGGGCCCATAGGGTTAGGGTTACGGTTAGGGTTAGAGTTCAGGACACACTTATGTTTGGGTGAATATTGGGGTTGGGTTTAGGGTTGGATTAGATGTATTTTTAATATCACACTGAATGGTACACTCTTGATGGGGAAAAATTTTGGATGTTTTTCCATTCGCTATTATAGCCTATGAGATTCATTAGAATGAATGGGCCCATATGGTAAGGGTTAGGGTTAGGTTTAGAGTTCAGGACACACTTATGTTTGCGTGAATATTGGAGTTGGGTTTAGGGTTGGATAAGATGTATTTTTAATATCACACTGAATGGTACACTCTTGATGGGGAAAATTTTTGGATGTTTTTCCATTCTCCATTATATCCTATGAGATTCATTAGAATGAATGGGCCCATATGGAAAGGGTTAGGGTTAGGGTTAGAGTTCAGGACACACATATGTTCGGTTTAAAATTGGGGTTGGGTTTAGGGTTGGATAAGATGTATGTTTAATATCACACTGAATGGTACACTCTTGATGGGGAAAAATTTTGGATGTTTTTCCATTCTCCATTATAGCCTATGAGATTCATTAGAATGAATGGGCCCATATGGTAAGGGTTAGGGTCAGAGTTCAGGACACACATATGTTCAGTTTAAAATTGGGGTTGGGTTTAGGGTTGGGTAAGATGTATTTTTAATATCACACTGAATGGTACACTATTGATGGAGAAAAATTTTGGATGTTTTTCCATTCTCCATTATAGCCTATGAGATTCATTACAATGAATGGGCCCATTTGGAAAGGGTTAGGGTTAGGGTTAGAGTTCAGGACACACATATGTTCGGTTTAAAATTGGGGTTGGGTTTAGGGTTGGATAAGATGTATGTTTAATATCACACTGAATGGTACACTCTTGATGGGGAAAAATTTTGGATGTTTTTCCATTCTCCATTATAGCCTATGAGATTCATTAGAATGAATGGGCCCATATGGTAAGGGTTAGGGTTAGGGTTAGAGTTCAGGACACACATATGTTGGGTTTAAAATTGGGGTCTGGTTTAGGGTTGGGTTAGATGTATTTTTAATATCACACGGAATGGTACACTCTTGATGGGGAAAAATTTTGGATGTTTTTCCATTCTCCATTATAGCCTATGAGATTCATTAGAATGAATGGGCCCATAGGGTTAGGGTTAGGGTTAGAGTTCAGGACACACTTATGTTTGGGTGAATATTGGGGTTGGGTTTAGGGTTGGATAAGATGTATTTTTAATATCACACTGAATGGTACACTCTTGATGGGGAAAAATTTTGGATGTTTTTCCATTCTCCATTATAGCCTATGAGATTCATTAAAATGAATGGGCCCATATGGTAAGGGTTAGGGTTAGGGTTAGAGTTCAGGACACACATATGTTCGGTTTAAAATTGGGGTCTGGTTTAGGGTTGGATAAGATGTATTTTTAATTTCACACTGAATGGTACACTCTTGATGGGGAAAATTTTTGGATGTTTTTCCATTCTCCATTATATCCTATGAGATTCATTAGAATGAATGGGCCCATAGGGTAAGGGTTTGGGTTAGGGTTAGAGTTCAGGACACACATATGTTCGGTTTAAAATTGGGGTTGGGTTTAGGGTTGGATAAGATGTATGTTTAATATCACACTGAATGGTACACTCTTGATGGGGAAAAATTTTGGATGTTTTTCCATTCTCCATTATAGCCTATGAGATTCATTAGAATGAATGGGCCCATATGGTAAGGGTTAGGGTTAGGGTTAGAGTTCAGGACACACATACGTTCGGTTTAAAATTGGGGTCTGGTTTAGGGTTGGGTAAGATGTGTTTTTAATATCACACTGAATGGTACACTATTGATGGAGAAAAATTTTGGATGTTTTTCCATTCTCCATTATAGCCTATGAGATTCATTAGAATGAATGGGCCCATATGGTAAGGGTTAGGGTTAGGGTTAGAGTTCAGGACACACTTATGTTTGCGTGAATATTGGAGTTGGGTTTAGGGTTGGATAAGATGTATTTTTAATATCACACTGAATGGTACACTCTTGATGGGGAAAATTTTTGGATGTTTTTCCATTCTCCATTATAGCCTATGAGATTCATTAGAATGAATGGGCCCATAGGGTTAGGGTTAGGGTTAGGGTTAGAATTAAGGACACACTTATGTTTGGGTGAATATTGGGGTTGGGTTTAGGGTTGGATTAGATGTATTTTTAATATCACACTGAATGGTACACTCTTGATGGGGAAAAATTTTGGATGTTTTTCCATTCTCCATTATAGCCTATGAGATTCATTAAAATGAATGGGCCCATATGGTAAGGGTTAGGGTTAGAGTTCAGGACACACATATGTTCGGTTTAAAGTTGGGGTTGGGTTTAGGGTTGGGTAAGATGTATTTTTAATATCACACTGAATGGTACACTATTGATGGAGAAAAATTTTGGATGTTTTTCCATTCTCCATTATAGCCTATGAGATTCATTAAAATGAATGGGCCCATATGGTAAGGGTTAGGGTTAGAGTTCAGGACACACATACGTTGGGTTTAAAATTGGGGTCTGGTTTAGGGTTGGGTTAGATGTATTTTTAATATCACACTGAATGGTACACTATTGATGGGGAAAAATTTTGGATGTTTTTCCATTCTCCATTATAGCCTATGAGATTCATTAGAATGAATTGGCCCATATGGTAAGGGTTAGGGTTAGAGTTAGAGTTCAGGACACACTTATGTTTGCGTGAATATTGGGGTTGGGTTTAGGGTTGGATTAGATGTATTTTTAATATCACACTGAATGGTACACTCTTGATGGGGAAAAATTTTGGATGTTTTTCCATTCTCCATTATAGCCTATGAGATTCATTAGAATGAATGGGCCCATAGGGTTAGGGTTAGGGTTAGAGTTCAGGACACACTTATGTTTGGGTGAATATTGGGGTTGGGTTTAGGGTTGGATAAGATGTATTTTTAATATCACACTGAATGGTACACTCTTGATGGGGAAAAATTTTGGATGTTTTTCCATTCTCCATTATAGCCTATGAGATTCATTAGAATGAATGGGCCCATAGGGTTAGGGTTAGGGTTAGGGTTAGAATTAAGGACACACTTATGTTTGGGTGAATATTGGGGTTGGGTTTAGGGTTGGATTAGATGTATTTTTAATATCACACTGAATGGTACACTCTTGATGGGGAAAAATTTTGGATGTTTTTCCATTCTCCATTATAGCCTATGAGATTCATTAAAATGAATGGGCCCATATGGTAAGGGTTAGGGTTAGAGTTCAGGACACACATATGTTCGGTTTAAAATTGGGGTTGGGTTTAGGGTTGGGTAAGATGTATTTTTAATATCACACTGAATGGTACACTATTGATGGAGAAAAATTTTGGATGTTTTTCCATTCTCCATTATAGCCTATGAGATTCATTAAAATGAATGGGCCCATATGGTAAGGGTTAGGGTTAGAGTTCAGGACACACATACGTTGGGTTTAAAATTGGGGTCTGGTTTAGGGTTGGGTTAGATGTATTTTTAATATCACACTGAATGGTACACTCTTGATGGGGAAAAATTTTGGATGTTTTTCCATTCTCCATTATAGCCTATGAGATTCATTAGAATGAATGGGCCCATATGGTAAGGGTTAGGGTTAGGGTTAGAGTTCAGGACACACTTATGTTTGCGTAAATATTGGAGTTGGGTTTAGGGTTGGATAAGATGTATTTTTAATATCACACTGAATGGTACACTATTGATGGGGAAAAATTTTGGATGTTTTTCCATTCTCCATTATAGCCTATGAGATTCATTAGAATGAATGGGCCCATAGGGTTAGGGTTAAAGTTAGAGTTCAGGACACACTTATGTTTGGGTGAATATTGGGGTTGGGTTTAGGGTTGGATAAGATGTATTTTTAATATCACACTGAATGGTACACTCTTGATGGGCAAAATTTTTGGATGTTTTTCCATTCTCCATTATATCCTATGAGATTCATTAGAATGAATGGGCCCATATGGTAAGGGTTTGGGTTAGGGTTAGAGTTCAGGAAACACATATGTTCGGTTTAAAATTGGGGTTGGGTTTAGGGTTGGGTAAGATGTATTTTTAATATCACACTGAATGGTACACTATTGATGGAGAAAAATTTTGGATGTTTTTCCATTCTCCATTATAGCCTATGAGATTCATTAGAATGAATGGGCCCATAGGGTTAGGGTTAGGGTTAGAATTAAGGACACACTTATGTTTGGGTGAATATTGGGGTTGGGTTTAGGGTTGGATTAGATGTATTTTTAATATCACACTGAATGGTACACTCTTGATGGGGAAAAATTTTGGATGTTTTTCCATTCTCCATTATAGCCTATGAGATTCATTAGAATGAATGGGCCCATATGGTAAGGGTTAGGGTTAGGGTTAGAGTTCAGGACACACTTATGTTTGGGTGAATATTGGGGTTGGGTTTAGGGTTGGATAAGATGTATTTTTAATTTCACACTGAATGGTACACTCTTGATGGGGAAAATTTTTGGATGTTTTTCCATTCTCCATTATATCCTATGAGATTCATTAGAATGAATGGGCCCATATGGAAAGGGTTAGGGTTAGGGTTAGAGTTCAGGACACACATATGTTTGGTTTAAAATTGGGGTTGGGTTTAGGGTTGGATAAGATGTATGTTTAATATCACACTGAATGGTACACTCTTGATGGGGAAAAATTTTGGATGTTTTTCCATTCTCCATTATAGCCTATGAGATTCATTAGAATGAATGGGCCCATAGGGTTAGGGTTAGGGTTAGAATTAAGGACACACTTATGTTTGGGTGAATATTGGGGTTGGGTTTAGGGTTGGATTAGATGTATTTTTAATATCACACTGAATGGTACACTCTTGATGGGGAAAAATTTTGGATGTTTTTCCATTCTCCATTATAGCCTATGAGATTCATTAAAATGAATGGGCCCATATGGTAAGGGTTAGGGTTAGGGTTAGAGTTCAGGACACACATATGTTCGGTTTAAAATTGGGGTTGGGTTTAGGGTTGGGTAAGATGTATTTTTAATATCACACTGAATGGTACACTATTGATGGGGAAAAATTTTGGATGTTTTTCCATTCTACATTATAGCCTATGAGATTCATTAGAATGAATGGGCCCATAGGGTTAGGGTTAGGGTTAGAGTTCAGGACACACTTATGTTTGGGTGAATATTGGGGTTGGGTTTAGGGTTGGATAAGATGTATTTTTAATATCACACTGAATGGTACACTCTTGATGGGGAAAAATTTTGGATGTTTTTCCATTCTCCATTATAGCCTATGAGATTCATTAAAATGAATGGGCCCATATGGTAAGGGTTAGGGTTAGAGTTCAGGACACACATATGTTCGGTTTAAAATTGGGGTTGGGTTTAGGGTTGGGTAAGATGTATTTTTAATATCACACTGAATGGTACACTATTGATGGAGAAAAATTTTGGATGTTTTTCCATTCTCCATTATAGCCTATGAGATTCATTAAAATGAATGGGCCCATATGGTAAGGGTTAGGGTTAGAGTTCAGGACACACATACGTTGGGTTTAAAATTGGGGTCTGGTTTAGGGTTGGGTTAGATGTATTTTTAATATCACACTGAATGGTACACTCTTGATGGGGAAAAATTTTGGATGTTTTTCCATTCTCCATTATAGCCTATGAGATTCATTAGAATGAATGGGCCCATATGGTAAGGGTTAGGGTTAGGGTTAGAGTTCAGGACACACTTATGTTTGCGTAAATATTGGAGTTGGGTTTAGGGTTGGATAAGATGTATTTTTAATATCACACTGAATGGTACACTATTGATGGGGAAAAATTTTGGATGTTTTTCCATTCTCCATTATAGCCTATGAGATTCATTAGAATGAATGGGCCCATAGGGTTAGGGTTAAAGTTAGAGTTCAGGACACACTTATGTTTGGGTGAATATTGGGGTTGGGTTTAGGGTTGGATAAGATGTATTTTTAATATCACACTGAATGGTACACTCTTGATGGGCAAAATTTTTGGATGTTTTTCCATTCTCCATTATATCCTATGAGATTCATTAGAATGAATGGGCCCATATGGTAAGGGTTTGGGTTAGGGTTAGAGTTCAGGAAACACATATGTTCGGTTTAAAATTGGGGTTGGGTTTAGGGTTGGGTAAGATGTATTTTTAATATCACACTGAATGGTACACTATTGATGGAGAAAAATTTTGGATGTTTTTCCATTCTCCATTATAGCCTATGAGATGCATTAGAATGAATGGGCCCATAGGGTTAGGGTTAGGGTTAGAATTAAGGACACACTTATGTTTGGGTGAATATTGGGGTTGGGTTTAGGGTTGGATTAGATGTATTTTTAATATCACACTGAATGGTACACTATTGATGGAGAAAATTTTTGGATGTTTTTCCATTCTCCATTATAGCCTATGAGATTCATTAGAATGAATGGGCCCATATGGTAAGGGTTAGGGTTAGGGTTAGAGTTCAGGACACACTTATGTTTGCGTGAATATTGGGGTTGGGTTTAGGGTTGGATTAGATGTATTTTTAATATCACACTGAATGGTACACTCTTGATGGGGAAAAATTTTGGATGTTTTTCCATTCTACATTATAGCCTATGAGATTCATTAGAATGAATGGGCCCATAGGGTTAGGGTTAGGGTTAGAGTTCAGGACACACTTATGTTTGGGTGAATATTGGGGTTGGGTTTAGGGTTGGATAAGATGTATTTTTAATATCACACTGAATGGTACACTCTTGATGGGGAAAAATTTTGGATGTTTTTCCATTCTCCATTATAGCCTATGAGATTCATTAGAATGAATGGGCCCATAGGGTTAGGGTTAGGGTTAGGGTTAGAATTAAGGACACACTTATGTTTGGGTGAATATTGGGGTTGGGTTTAGGGTTGGATTAGATGTATTTTTAATATCACACTGAATGGTACACTATTGATGGAGAAAATTTTTGGATGTTTTTCCATTCTCCATTATAGCCTATGAGATTCATTAGAATGAATGGGCCCATATGGTAAGGGTTAGGGTTAGGGTTAGAGTTCAGGACACACTTATGTTTGCGTGAATATTGGGGTTGGGTTTAGGGTTGGATTAGATGTATTTTTAATATCACACTGAATGGTACACTCTTGATGGGGAAAAATTTTGGATGTTTTTCCATTCTACATTATAGCCTATGAGATTCATTAGAATGAATGGGCCCATAGGGTTAGGGTTAGGGTTAGAGTTCAGGACACACTTATGTTTGGGTGAATATTGGGGTTGGGTTTAGGGTTGGATAAGATGTATTTTTAATATCACACTGAATGGTACACTCTTGATGGGGAAAAATTTTGGATGTTTTTCCATTCTCCATTATAGCCTATGAGATTCATTAGAATGAATGGGCCCATAGGGTTAGGGTTAGGGTTAGGGTTAGAATTAAGGACACACTTATGTTTGGGTGAATATTGGGGTTGGGTTTAGGGTTGGATTAGATGTATTTTTAATATCACACTGAATGGTACACTCTTGATGGGGAAAAATTTTGGATGTTTTTCCATTCTCCATTATAGCCTATGAGATTCATTAAAATGAATGGGCCCATATGGTAAGGGTTAGGGTTAGAGTTCAGGACACACATATGTTCGGTTTAAAATTGGGGTTGGGTTTAGGGTTGGGTAAGATGTATTTTTAATATCACACTGAATGGTACACTATTGATGGAGAAAAATTTTGGATGTTTTTCCATTCTCCATTATAGCCTATGAGATTCATTAAAATGAATGGGCCCATATGGTAAGGGTTAGGGTTAGAGTTCAGGACACACATACGTTGGGTTTAAAATTGGGGTCTGGTTTAGGGTTGGGTTAGATGTATTTTTAATATCACACTGAATGGTACACTCTTGATGGGGAAAAATTTTGGATGTTTTTCCATTCTCCATTATAGCCTATGAGATTCATTAGAATGAATGGGCCCATATGGTAAGGGTTAGGGTTAGGGTTAGAGTTCAGGACACACTTATGTTTGCGTGAATATTGGGGTTGGGTTTAGGGTTGGATTAGATGTATTTTTAATATCACACTGAATGGTACACTCTTGATGGGGAAAAATTTTGGATGTTTTTCCATTCTACATTATAGCCTATGAGATTCATTAGAATGAATGGGCCCATAGGGTTAGGGTTAGGGTTAGAGTTCAGGACACACTTATGTTTGGGTGAATATTGGGGTTGGGTTTAGGGTTGGATAAGATGTATTTTTAATATCACACTGAATGGTACACTCTTGATGGGGAAAAATTTTGGATGTTTTTCCATTCTCCATTATAGCCTATGAGATTCATTAGAATGAATGGGCCCATAGGGTTAGGGTTAGGGTTAGGGTTAGAATTAAGGACACACTTATGTTTGGGTGAATATTGGGGTTGGGTTTAGGGTTGGATTAGATGTATTTTTAATATCACACTGAATGGTACACTATTGATGGAGAAAATTTTTGGATGTTTTTCCATTCTCCATTATAGCCTATGAGATTCATTAGAATGAATGGGCCCATATGGTAAGGGTTAGGGTTAGGGTTAGAGTTCAGGACACACTTATGTTTGCGTGAATATTGGGGTTGGGTTTAGGGTTGGATTAGATGTATTTTTAATATCACACTGAATGGTACACTCTTGATGGGGAAAAATTTTGGATGTTTTTCCATTCTACATTATAGCCTATGAGATTCATTAGAATGAATGGGCCCATAGGGTTAGGGTTAGGGTTAGAGTTCAGGACACACTTATGTTTGGGTGAATATTGGGGTTGGGTTTAGGGTTGGATAAGATGTATTTTTAATATCACACTGAATGGTACACTCTTGATGGGGAAAAATTTTGGATGTTTTTCCATTCTCCATTATAGCCTATGAGATTCATTAGAATGAATGGGCCCATAGGGTTAGGGTTAGGGTTAGGGTTAGAATTAAGGACACACTTATGTTTGGGTGAATATTGGGGTTGGGTTTAGGGTTGGATTAGATGTATTTTTAATATCACACTGAATGGTACACTATTGATGGAGAAAATTTTTGGATGTTTTTCCATTCTCCATTATAGCCTATGAGATTCATTAGAATGAATGGGCCCATATGGTAAGGGTTAGGGTTAGGGTTAGAGTTCAGGACACACTTATGTTTGCGTGAATATTGGGGTTGGGTTTAGGGTTGGATTAGATGTATTTTTAATATCACACTGAATGGTACACTCTTGATGGGGAAAAATTTTGGATGTTTTTCCATTCTACATTATAGCCTATGAGATTCATTAGAATGAATGGGCCCATAGGGTTAGGGTTAGGGTTAGAGTTCAGGACACACTTATGTTTGGGTGAATATTGGGGTTGGGTTTAGGGTTGGATAAGATGTATTTTTAATATCACACTGAATGGTACACTCTTGATGGGGAAAAATTTTGGATGTTTTTCCATTCTCCATTATAGCCTATGAGATTCATTAGAATGAATGGGCCCATAGGGTTAGGGTTAGGGTTAGGGTTAGAATTAAGGACACACTTATGTTTGGGTGAATATTGGGGTTGGGTTTAGGGTTGGATTAGATGTATTTTTAATATCACACTGAATGGTACACTCTTGATGGGGAAAAATTTTGGATGTTTTTCCATTCTCCATTATAGCCTATGAGATTCATTAAAATGAATGGGCCCATATGGTAAGGGTTAGGGTTAGAGTTCAGGACACACATATGTTCGGTTTAAAATTGGGGTTGGGTTTAGGGTTGGGTAAGATGTATTTTTAATATCACACTGAATGGTACACTATTGATGGAGAAAAATTTTGGATGTTTTTCCATTCTCCATTATAGCCTATGAGATTCATTAAAATGAATGGGCCCATATGGTAAGGGTTAGGGTTAGAGTTCAGGACACACATACGTTGGGTTTAAAATTGGGGTCTGGTTTAGGGTTGGGTTAGATGTATTTTTAATATCACACTGAATGGTACACTCTTGATGGGGAAAAATTTTGGATGTTTTTCCATTCTCCATTATAGCCTATGAGATTCATTAGAATGAATGGGCCCATATGGTAAGGGTTAGGGTTAGGGTTAGAGTTCAGGACACACTTATGTTTGCGTGAATATTGGGGTTGGGTTTAGGGTTGGATTAGATGTATTTTTAATATCACACTGAATGGTACACTCTTGATGGGGAAAAATTTTGGATGTTTTTCCATTCTACATTATAGCCTATGAGATTCATTAGAATGAATGGGCCCATAGGGTTAGGGTTAGGGTTAGAGTTCAGGACACACTTATGTTTGGGTGAATATTGGGGTTGGGTTTAGGGTTGGATAAGATGTATTTTTAATATCACACTGAATGGTACACTCTTGATGGGGAAAAATTTTGGATGTTTTTCCATTCTCCATTATAGCCTATGAGATTCATTAGAATGAATGGGCCCATAGGGTTAGGGTTAGGGTTAGGGTTAGAATTAAGGACACACTTATGTTTGGGTGAATATTGGGGTTGGGTTTAGGGTTGGATTAGATGTATTTTTAATATCACACTGAATGGTACACTATTGATGGAGAAAATTTTTGGATGTTTTTCCATTCTCCATTATAGCCTATGAGATTCATTAGAATGAATGGGCCCATATGGTAAGGGTTAGGGTTAGGGTTAGAGTTCAGGACACACTTATGTTTGCGTGAATATTGGGGTTGGGTTTAGGGTTGGATTAGATGTATTTTTAATATCACACTGAATGGTACACTCTTGATGGGGAAAAATTTTGGATGTTTTTCCATTCTACATTATAGCCTATGAGATTCATTAGAATGAATGGGCCCATAGGGTTAGGGTTAGGGTTAGAGTTCAGGACACACTTATGTTTGGGTGAATATTGGGGTTGGGTTTAGGGTTGGATAAGATGTATTTTTAATATCACACTGAATGGTACACTCTTGATGGGGAAAAATTTTGGATGTTTTTCCATTCTCCATTATAGCCTATGAGATTCATTAGAATGAATGGGCCCATAGGGTTAGGGTTAGGGTTAGGGTTAGAATTAAGGACACACTTATGTTTGGGTGAATATTGGGGTTGGGTTTAGGGTTGGATTAGATGTATTTTTAATATCACACTGAATGGTACACTCTTGATGGGGAAAAATTTTGGATGTTTTTCCATTCTCCATTATAGCCTATGAGATTCATTAAAATGAATGGGCCCATATGGTAAGGGTTAGGGTTAGAGTTCAGGACACACATATGTTCGGTTTAAAATTGGGGTTGGGTTTAGGGTTGGGTAAGATGTATTTTTAATATCACACTGAATGGTACACTATTGATGGAGAAAAATTTTGGATGTTTTTCCATTCTCCATTATAGCCTATGAGATTCATTAAAATGAATGGGCCCATATGGTAAGGGTTAGGGTTAGAGTTCAGGACACACATACGTTGGGTTTAAAATTGGGGTCTGGTTTAGGGTTGGGTTAGATGTATTTTTAATATCACACTGAATGGTACACTCTTGATGGGGAAAAATTTTGGATGTTTTTCCATTCTCCATTATAGCCTATGAGATTCATTAGAATGAATGGGCCCATATGGTAAGGGTTAGGGTTAGGGTTAGAGTTCAGGACACACTTATGTTTGCGTAAATATTGGAGTTGGGTTTAGGGTTGGATAAGATGTATTTTTAATATCACACTGAATGGTACACTATTGATGGGGAAAAATTTTGGATGTTTTTCCATTCTCCATTATAGCCTATGAGATTCATTAGAATGAATGGGCCCATAGGGTTAGGGTTAAAGTTAGAGTTCAGGACACACTTATGTTTGGGTGAATATTGGGGTTGGGTTTAGGGTTGGATAAGATGTATTTTTAATATCACACTGAATGGTACACTCTTGATGGAGAAAAATTTTGGATGTTTTTCCATTCTCCATTATAGCCTATGAGATTCATTAGAATGAATGGGCCCATAGGGTTAGGGTTAGGGTTAGAATTAAGGACACACTTATGTTTGGGTGAATATTGGGGTTGGGTTTAGGGTTGGATTAGATGTATTTTTAATATCACACTGAATGGTACACTCTTGATGGGGAAAAATTTTGGATGTTTTTCCATTCTCCATTATAGCCTATGAGATTCATTAGAATGAATGGGCCCATATGGTAAGGGTTAGGGTTAGGGTTAGAGTTCAGGACACACTTATGTTTGGGTGAATATTGGGGTTGGGTTTAGGGTTGGATAAGATGTATTTTTAATTTCACACTGAATGGTACACTCTTGATGGGGGAAATTTTTGGATGTTTTTCCATTCTCCATTATATCCTGTGAGATTCATTAGAATGAATGGGCCCATATGGAAAGGGTTAGGGTTAGGGTTAGAGTTCAGGACACACATATGTTTGGTTTAAAATTGGGGTTGGGTTTAGGGTTGGATAAGATGTATGTTTAATATCACACTGAATGGTACACTCTTGATGGGGAAAAATTTTGGATGTTTTTCCATTCTCCATTATAGCCTATGAGATTCATTAGAATGAATGGGCCCATAGGGTAAGGGTTAGGGTTAGGGTTAGAGTTCAGGACACACTTATGTTTGGGTGAATATTGGGCTTGGGTTTAGGGTTGGATAAGATGTATTTTTAATATCACACTGAATGGTACACTCTTGATGGGGAAAAATTTTGGATGTTTTTCCATTCTCCATTATAGCCTATGAGATTCATTAAAATGAATGGGCCCATATGGTAAGGGTTAGGGTTAGGGTTAGAGTTCAGGAAACACATATGTTCGGTTTAAAATTGGGGTTGGGTTTAGGGTTGGGTAAGATGTATTTTTAATATCACACTGAATGGTACACTATTGATGGAGAAAATTTTTGGATGTTTTTCCATTCTCCATTATAGCCTATGAGATTCATTAGAATGAATGGGCCCATAGGGTTAGGGTTAGGGTTAGGGTTAGAATTAAGGACACACTTATGTTTGGGTGAATATTGGGGTTGGGTTTAGGGTTGGATTAGATGTATTTTTAATATCACACTGAATGGTACACTCTTGATGGGGAAAAATTTTGGATGTTTTTCCATTCTCCATTATAGCCTATGAGATTCATTAGAATGAATGGGCCCATATGGTAAGGGTTAGGGTTAGGGTTAGAGTTCAGGACACACTTATGTTTGCGTGAATATTGGAGTTGGGTTTAGGGTTGGATAAGATGTATGTTTAATATCACACTGAATGGTACACTCTTGATGGGGAAAAATTTTGGATGTTTTTCCATTCTCCATTATAGCCTATGAGATTTATTAGAATGAATGGGCCCATAGGGTTAGGGTTAGGGTTAGAATTAAGGACACACTTATGTTTGGGTGAATATTGGGGTTGGGTTTAGGGTTGGATTAGATGTATTTTTAATATCACACTGAATGGTACACTCTTGATGGGGAAAAATTTTGGATGTTTTTCCATTCTCCATTATAGCCTATGAGATTCATTAAAATGAATGGGCCCATATGGTAAGGGTTAGGGTTAGGGTTAGAGTTCAGGACACACATATGTTCGGTTTAAAATTGGGGTTGGGTTTAGGGTTGGGTAAGATGTATTTTTAATATCACACTGAATGGTACACTATTGATGGAGAAAATTTTTGGATGTTTTTCCATTCTCCATTATAGCCTATGAGATTCATTAGAATGAATGGGCCCATATGGTAAGGGTTAGGGTTAGGGTTAGAGTTCAGGACACACTTATGTTTGCGTGAATATTGGGGTTGGGTTTAGGGTTGGATTAGATGTATTTTTAATATCACACTGAATGGTACACTCTTGATGGGGAAAAATTTTGGATGTTTTTCCATTCTACATTATAGCCTATGAGATTCATTAGAATGAATGGGCCCATAGGGTTAGGGTTAGGGTTAGAGTTCAGGACACACTTATGTTTGGGTGAATATTGGGGTTGGGTTTAGGGTTGGATAAAATATATTTTTAATATCACACTGAATGGTACACTCTTGATGGGGAAAAATTTTGGATGTTTTTCCATTCTCCATTATAGCCTATGAGATTCATTAGAATGAATGGGCCCATAGGGTTAGGGTTAGGGTTAGGGTTAGAATTAAGGACACACTTATGTTTGGGTGAATATTGGGGTTGGGTTTAGGGTTGGATTAGATGTATTTTTAATATCACACTGAATGGTACACTCTTGATGGGGAAAAATTTTGGATGTTTTTCCATTCTCCATTATAGCCTATGAGATTCATTAAAATGAATGGGCCCATATGGTAAGGGTTAGGGTTAGAGTTCAGGACACACATATGTTCGGTTTAAAATTGGGGTTGGGTTTAGGGTTGGGTAAGATGTATTTTTAATATCACACTGAATGGTACACTATTGATGGAGAAAAATTTTGGATGTTTTTCCATTCTCCATTATAGCCTATGAGATTCATTAAAATGAATGGGCCCATATGGTAAGGGTTAGGGTTAGAGTTCAGGACACACATACGTTGGGTTTAAAATTGGGGTCTGGTTTAGGGTTGGGTTAGATGTATTTTTAATATCACACTGAATGGTACACTCTTGATGGGGAAAAATTTTGGATGTTTTTCCATTCTCCATTATAGCCTATGAGATTCATTAAAATGAATGGGCCCATATGGTAAGGGTTAGGGTTAGGGTTAGAGTTCAGGACACACATATGTTCGGTTTAAAATTGGGGTTGGGTTTAGGGTTGGGTAAGATGTATTTTTAATATCACACTGAATGGTACACTATTGATGGAGAAAATTTTTGGATGTTTTTCCATTCTCCATTATAGCCTATGAGATTCATTAGAATGAATGGGCCCATATGGTAAGGGTTAGGGTTAGGGTTAGAGTTCAGGACACACTTATGTTTGCGTGAATATTGGGGTTGGGTTTAGGGTTGGATTAGATGTATTTTTAATATCACACTGAATGGTACACTCTTGATGGGGAAAAATTTTGGATGTTTTTCCATTCTACATTATAGCCTATGAGATTCATTAGAATGAATGGGCCCATAGGGTTAGGGTTAGGGTTAGAGTTCAGGACACACTTATGTTTGGGTGAATATTGGGGTTGGGTTTAGGGTTGGATAAAATATATTTTTAATATCACACTGAATGGTACACTCTTGATGGGGAAAAATTTTGGATGTTTTTCCATTCTCCATTATAGCCTATGAGATTCATTAGAATGAATGGGCCCATAGGGTTAGGGTTAGGGTTAGGGTTAGAATTAAGGACACACTTATGTTTGGGTGAATATTGGGGTTGGGTTTAGGGTTGGATTAGATGTATTTTTAATATCACACTGAATGGTACACTCTTGATGGGGAAAAATTTTGGATGTTTTTCCATTCTCCATTATAGCCTATGAGATTCATTAAAATGAATGGGCCCATATGGTAAGGGTTAGGGTTAGAGTTCAGGACACACATATGTTCGGTTTAAAATTGGGGTTGGGTTTAGGGTTGGGTAAGATGTATTTTTAATATCACACTGAATGGTACACTATTGATGGAGAAAAATTTTGGATGTTTTTCCATTCTCCATTATAGCCTATGAGATTCATTAAAATGAATGGGCCCATATGGTAAGGGTTAGGGTTAGAGTTCAGGACACACATACGTTGGGTTTAAAATTGGGGTCTGGTTTAGGGTTGGGTTAGATGTATTTTTAATATCACACTGAATGGTACACTCTTGATGGGGAAAAATTTTGGATGTTTTTCCATTCTCCATTATAGCCTATGAGATTCATTAGAATGAATGGGCCCATATGGTAAGGGTTAGGGTTAGGGTTAGAGTTCAGGACACACTTATGTTTGCGTAAATATTGGAGTTGGGTTTAGGGTTGGATAAGATGTATTTTTAATATCACACTGAATGGTACACTATTGATGGGGAAAAATTTTGGATGTTTTTCCATTCTCCATTATAGCCTATGAGATTTATTAGAATGAATGGGCCCATAGGGTTAGGGTTAAAGTTAGAGTTCAGGACACACTTATGTTTGGGTGAATATTGGGGTTGGGTTTAGGGTTGGATAAGATGTATTTTTAATATCACACTGAATGGTACACTATTGATGGAGAAAAATTTTGGATGTTTTTCCATTCTCCATTATAGCCTATGAGATTCATTAGAATGAATGGGCCCATAGGGTTAGGGTTAGGGTTAGAATTAAGGACACACTTATGTTTGGGTGAATATTGGGGTTGGGTTTAGGGTTGGATTAGATGTATTTTTAATATCACACTGAATGGTACACTCTTGATGGGGAAAAATTTTGGATGTTTTTCCATTCTCCATTATAGCCTATGAGATTCATTAGAATGAATGGGCCCATATGGTAAGGGTTAGGGTTAGGGTTAGAGTTCAGGACACACTTATGTTTGGGTGAATATTGGGGTTGGGTTTAGGGTTGGATAAGATGTATTTTTAATTTCACACTGAATGGTACACTCTTGATGGGGAAAATTTTTGGATGTTTTTCCATTCTCCATTATATCCTATGAGATTCATTAGAATGAATGGGCCCATATGGAAAGGGTTAGGGTTAGGGTTAGAGTTCAGGACACACATATGTTTGGTTTAAAATTGGGGTTGGGTTTAGGGTTGGATAAGATGTATGTTTAATATCACACTGAATGGTACACTCTTTATGGGGAAAAATTTTGGATGTTTTTCCATTCTCCATTATAGCCTATGAGATTCATTAGAATGAATGGGCCCATAGGGTAAGGGTTAGGGTTAGGGTTAGAGTTCAGGACACACTTATGTTTGGGTGAATATTGGGCTTGGGTTTAGGGTTGGATAAGATGTATTTTTAATATCACACTGAATGGTACACTCTTGATGGGGAAAAATTTTGGATGTTTTTCCATTCTCCATTATAGCCTATGAGATTCATTAAAATGAATGGGCCCATATGGTAAGGGTTAGGGTTAGGGTTAGAGTTCAGGAAACACATATGTTCGGTTTAAAATTGGGGTTGGGTTTAGGGTTGGGTAAGATGTATTTTTAATATCACACTGAATGGTACACTATTGATGGAGAAAAATTTTGGATGTTTTTCCATTCTCCATTATAGCCTATGAGATTCATTAAAATGAATGGGCCCATATGGTAAGGGTTAGGGTTAGGGTTAGAGTTCAGGAAACACATATGTTCGGTTTAAAATTGGGGTTGGGTTTAGGGTTGGGTAAGATGTATTTTTAATATCACACTGAATGGTACACTATTGATGGAGAAAAATTTTGGATGTTTTTCCATTCTCCATTATAGCCTATGAGATTCATTAGAATGAATGGGCCCATAGGGTTAGGGTTAGGGTTAGGGTTAGAATTAAGGACACACTTATGTTTGGGTGAATATTGGGGTTGGGTTTAGGGTTGGATTAGATGTATTTTTAATATCACACTGAATGGTACACTCTTGATGGGGAAAAATTTTGGATGTTTTTCCATTCTCCATTATAGCCTATGAGATTCATTAAAATGAATGGGCCCATATGGTAAGGGTTAGGGTTAGGGTTAGAGTTCAGGACACACATATGTTCGGTTTAAAATTGGGGTTGGGTTTAGGGTTGGGTAAGATGTATTTTTAATATCACACTGAATGGTACACTATTGATGGAGAAAATTTTTGGATGTTTTTCCATTCTCCATTATAGCCTATGAGATTCATTAGAATGAATGGGCCCATATGGTAAGGGTTAGGGTTAGGGTTAGAGTTCAGGACACACTTATGTTTGCGTGAATATTGGGGTTGGGTTTAGGGTTGGATTAGATGTATTTTTAATATCACACTGAATGGTACACTCTTGATGGGGAAAAATTTTGGATGTTTTTCCATTCTACATTATAGCCTATGAGATTCATTAGAATGAATGGGCCCATAGGGTTAGGGTTAGGGTTAGAGTTCAGGACACACTTATGTTTGGGTGAATATTGGGGTTGGGTTTAGGGTTGGATAAAATGTATTTTTAATATCACACTGAATGGTACACTCTTGATGGGGAAAATTTTTGGATGTTTTTCCATTCTCCATTATAGCCTATGAGATTCATTAGAATGAATGGGCCCATAGGGTTAGGGTTAGGGTTAGGGTTAGAATTAAGGACACACTTATGTTTGGGTGAATATTGGGGTTGGGTTTAGGGTTGGATTAGATGTATTTTTAATATCACACTGAATGGTACACTCTTGATGGGGAAAAATTTTGGATGTTTTTCCATTCTCCATTATAGCCTATGAGATTCATTAAAATGAATGGGCCCATATGGTAAGGGTTAGGGTTAGAGTTCAGGACACACATATGTTCGGTTTAAAATTGGGGTTGGGTTTAGGGTTGGGTAAGATGTATTTTTAATATCACACTGAATGGTACACTATTGATGGAGAAAAATTTTGGATGTTTTTCCATTCTCCATTATAGCCTATGAGATTCATTAAAATGAATGGGCCCATATGGTAAGGGTTAGGGTTAGAGTTCAGGACACACATACGTTGGGTTTAAAATTGGGGTCTGGTTTAGGGTTGGGTTAGATGTATTTTTAATATCACACTGAATGGTACACTCTTGATGGGGAAAAATTTTGGATGTTTTTCCATTCTCCATTATAGCCTATGAGATTCATTAGAATGAATGGGCCCATATGGTAAGGGTTAGGGTTAGGGTTAGAGTTCAGGACACACTTATGTTTGCGTAAATATTGGAGTTGGGTTTAGGGTTGGATAAGATGTATTTTTAATATCACACTGAATGGTACACTATTGATGGGGAAAAATTTTGGATGTTTTTCCATTCTCCATTATAGCCTATGAGATTTATTAGAATGAATGGGCCCATAGGGTTAGGGTTAAAGTTAGAGTTCAGGACACACTTATGTTTGGGTGAATATTGGGGTTGGGTTTAGGGTTGGATAAGATGTATTTTTAATATCACACTGAATGGTACACTATTGATGGAGAAAAATTTTGGATGTTTTTCCATTCTCCATTATAGCCTATGAGATTCATTAGAATGAATGGGCCCATAGGGTTAGGGTTAGGGTTAGAATTAAGGACACACTTATGTTTGGGTGAATATTGGGGTTGGGTTTAGGGTTGGATTAGATGTATTTTTAATATCACACTGAATGGTACACTCTTGATGGGGAAAAATTTTGGATGTTTTTCCATTCTCCATTATAGCCTATGAGATTCATTAGAATGAATGGGCCCATATGGTAAGGGTTAGGGTTAGGGTTAGAGTTCAGGACACACTTATGTTTGGGTGAATATTGGGGTTGGGTTTAGGGTTGGATAAGATGTATTTTTAATTTCACACTGAATGGTACACTCTTGATGGGGAAAATTTTTGGATGTTTTTCCATTCTCCATTATATCCTATGAGATTCATTAGAATGAATGGGCCCATATGGAAAGGGTTAGGGTTAGGGTTAGAGTTCAGGACACACATATGTTTGGTTTAAAATTGGGGTTGGGTTTAGGGTTGGATAAGATGTATGTTTAATATCACACTGAATGGTACACTCTTGATGGGGAAAATTTTTGGATGTTTTTCCATTCTCCATTATAGCCTATGAGATTCATTAGAATGAATGGGCCCATAGGGTAAGGGTTAGGGTTAGGGTTAGAGTTCAGGACACACTTATGTTTGGGTGAATATTGGGCTTGGGTTTAGGGTTGGATAAGATGTATTTTTAATATCACACTGAATGGTACACTCTTGATGGGGAAAAATTTTGGATGTTTTTCCATTCTCCATTATAGCCTATGAGATTCATTAAAATGAATGGGCCCATATGGTAAGGGTTAGGGTTAGGGTTAGAGTTCAGGAAACACATATGTTCGGTTTAAAATTGGGGTTGGGTTTAGGGTTGGGTAAGATGTATTTTTAATATCACACTGAATGGTACACTATTGATGGAGAAAAATTTTGGATGTTTTTCCATTCTCCATTATAGCCTATGAGATTCATTAGAATGAATGGGCCCATAGGGTTAGGGTTAGGGTTAGGGTTAGAATTAAGGACACACTTATGTTTGGGTGAATATTGGGGTTGGGTTTAGGGTTGGATTAGATGTATTTTTAATATCACACTGAATGGTACACTCTTGATGGGGAAAAATTTTGGATGTTTTTCCATTCTCCATTATAGCCTATGAGATTCATTAGAATGAATGGGCCCATATGGTAAGGGTTAGGGTTAGGGTTAGAGTTCAGGACACACTTATGTTTGCGTGAATATTGGAGTTGGGTTTAGGGTTGGATAAGATGTATTTTTAATATCAAACTGAATGGTACACTCTTGATGGGGAAAAATTTTGGATGTTTTTCCATTCTCCATTATAGCCTATGAGATTCATTAGAATGAATGGGCCCATATGGTAAGGGTTAGGGTTAGGGTTAGAGTTCAGGACACAGTTATGTTTGCGTGAATATTGGAGTTGGGTTTAGGGTTGGATAAGATGTATTTTTAATTTCACACTGAATGGTACACTCTTGATGGGGAAAATTTTTGGATGTTTTTCCATTCTCCATTATATCCTATGAGATTCATTAGAATGAATGGGCCCATATGGAAAGGGTTAGGGTTAGGGTTAGAGTTCAGGACACACATATGTTCGGTTTAAAATTGGGGTTGGGTTTAGGGTTGGATAAGATGTATGTTTAATATCACACTGAATGGTACACTCTTGATGGGGAAAAATTTTGGATGTTTTTCCATTCTCCATTATAGCCTATGAGATTCATTAGAAAGAATGGGCCCATAGGGTTAGGGTTAGGGTTAGAGTTCAGGACACACTTATGTTTGGGTGAATATTGGGGTTGGGTTTAGGGTTGGATAAGATGTATTTTTAATATCACACTGAATGGTACACTCTTGATGGGGAAAAATTTTGGATGTTTTTCCATTCTCCATTATATCCTATGAGATTCATTAAAATGAGTGGGCCCATATGGTAAGGGTTAGGGTTAGGGTTAGAGTTCAGGAAACACATATGTTCGGTTTAAAATTGGGGTTGGGTTTAGGGTTGGGTAAGATGTATTTTTAATATCACACTGAATGGTACACTATTGATGGAGAAAAATTTTGGATGTTTTTCCATTCTCCATTATAGCCTATGAGATTCTTTAGAATGAATGGGCCCATATGGTAAGGGTTAGGGTTAGGATTAGAGTTCAGGACACACTTATGTTTGCGTGAATATTGGAGTTGGGTTTAGGGTTGGATAAGATGTATTTTTAATATCACACTGAATGGTACACTCTTGATGGGGAAAATTTTTGGATGTTTTTCCATTCTCCATTATATCCTATGAGATTCATTAGAATGAATGGGCCCATATGGAAAGGGTTAGGGTTAGGGTTAGAGTTCAGGACACACATATGTTCGGTTTAAAATTGGGGTTGGGTTTAGGGTTGGATAAGATGTATGTTTAATATCAAACTGAATGGTACACTCTTGATGGGGAAAAATTTTGGATGTTTTTCCATTCTCCATTATAGCCTATGAGATTCATTAGAATGAATGGGCCCATAGGGTTAGGGTTAGGGTTAGAGTTCAGGACACACTTATGTTTGGGTGAATATTGGGGTTGGGTTTAGGGTTGGATAAGATGTATTTTTAATATCACACTGAATGGTACACTCTTGATGGGGAAAAATTTTGGATGTTTTTCCATTCTCCATTATAGCCTATGAGATTCATTAGAATGAATGGGCCCATAGGGTTAGGGTTAGGGTTAGAGTTCAGGACACACTTATGTTTGGGTGAATATTGGGGTTGGGTTTAGGGTTGGATAAGATGTATTTTTAATATCACACTGAATGGTACACTCTTGATGGGGAAAAATTTTGGATGTTTTTCCATTATCCATTATAGCCTATGAGATTCATTAAAATGAATGGGCCCATATGGTAAGGGTTAGGGTTAGGGTTAGAGTTCAGGAAACACATATGTTCGGTTTAAAATTGGGGTTGGGTTTAGGGTTGGGTAAGATGTATTTTTAATATCACACTGAATGGTACACTATTGATGGAGAAAAATTTTGGATGTTTTTCCATTCTCCATTATAGCCTATGAGATTCTTTAGAATGAATGGGCCCATATGGTAAGGGTTAGGGTTAGGTTTAGAGTTCAGGACACACTTATGTTTGCGTGAATATTGGAGTTGGGTTTAGGGTTGGATAAGATGTATTTTTAATATCACACTGAATGGTACACTCTTGATGGGGAAAATTTTTGGATGTTTTTCCATTCTCCATTATATCCTATGAGATTCATTAGAATGAATGGGCGCATATGGAAAGGGTTAGGGTTAGGGTTAGAGTTCAGGACACACATATGTTCGGTTTAAAATTGGGGTTGGGTTTAGGGTTGGATAAGATGTATGTTTAATATCACACTGAATGGTACACTCTTGATGGGGAAAAATTTTGGATGTTTTTCCATTCTCCATTATAGCCTATGAGATTCATTAGAATGAATGGGCCCATATGGTAAGGGTTAGGGTCAGAGTTCAGGACACACATATGTTCAGTTTAAAATTGGGGTTGGGTTTAGGGTTGGGTAAGATGTATTTTTAATATCACACTGAATGGTACACTATTGATGGAGAAAAATTTTGGATGTTTTTCCATTCTCCATTATAGCCTATGAGATTCATTACAATGAATGGGCCCATTTGGAAAGGGTTAGGGTTAGGGTTAGAGTTCAGGACACACATATGTTCGGTTTAAAATTGGGGTTGGGTTTAGGGTTCGATAAGATGTATGTTTAATATCACACTGAATGGTACACTCTTGATGGGGAAAAATTTTGGATGTTTTTCCATTCTCCATTATAGCCTATGAGATTCATTAGAATGAATGGGCCCATATGGTAAGGGTTAGGGTTAGGGTTAGAGTTCAGGACACACATATGTTGGGTTTAAAATTGGGGTCTGGTTTAGGGTTGGATAAGATGTATGTTTAATATCACACTGAATGGTACACTCTTGATGGGGAAAAATTTTGGATGTTTTTCCATTCTCCATTATAGCCTATGAGATTCATTAGAATGAATGGGCCCATATGGTAAGGGTTAGGGTTAGGGTTAGAGTTCAGGACACACATACGTTGGGTTTAAAATTGGGGTCTGGTTTAGGGTTGGGTAAGATGTATTTTTAATATCACACTGAATGGTACACTATTGATGGAGAAAAATTTTGGATGTTTTTCCATTCTCCATTATAGCCTATGAGATTCATTAGAATGAATGGGCCCATATGGTAAGGGTTAGGGTTAGGGTTAGAGTTCGGGACACACATATGTTCGGTTTAAAATTGGGGTCTGGTTTAGGGTTGGATAAGATGTATTTTTAATTTCACACTGAATGGTACACTCTTGATGGGGAAAATTTTTGGATGTTTTTCCATTCTCCATTATATCCTATGAGATTCATTAGAATGAATGGGCCCATAGGGTAAGGGTTTGGGGTAGGGTTAGAGTTCAGGACACACATATGTTCGGTTTAAAATTGGGGTTGGGTTTAGGGTTGGATAAGATGTATGTTTAATATCACACTGAATGGTACACTCTTGATGGGGAAAAATTTTGGATGTTTTTCCATTCTCCATTATAGCCTATGAGATTCATTAGAATGAATGGGCCCATATGGTAAGGGTTAGGGTTAGGGTTAGAGTTCAGGACACACATACGTTCGGTTTAAAATTGGGGTCTGGTTTAGGGTTGGGTAAGATGTATTTTTAATATCACACTGAATGGTACACTATTGATGGAGAAAAATTTTGGATGTTTTTCCATTCTCCAATATAGCCTATGAGATTCATTAGAATGAATGGGCCCATAGGGTAAGGGTTAGGGTTAGGGTTAGAGTTCAGGACACACTTATGTTTGCGTGAATATTGGAGTTGGGTTTAGGGTTGGATAAGATGTATTTTTAATATCACACTGAATGGTACACTCTTGATTGGGAAAAATTTTGGATGTTTTTCCATTCTCCATTATAGCCTATGAGATTCATTAGAATGAATGGGCCCATATGGTAAGGGTTTGGGTTAGGGTTAGAGTTCAGGACACACATATGTTCGGTTTAAAATTGGGGTTGGGTTTAGGGTTGGATAAGATGTATGTTTAATATCACACTGAATGGTACACTCTTGATGGGGAAAAATTTTGGATGTTTTTCCATTCTCCATTACACCCTATGAGATTCATTAGAATGAATGGGCCCATATGGTAAGGGTTAGGGTTAGGGTTAGTGTTCAGGACACACATACGTTGGGTTTAAAATTAGGTTCTGGTTTAGGGTTGGGTTAGATGTATTTTTAATATCACACTGAATGGTACACTATTGATGGGGAAAAATTTTGGATGTTTTTCCATTCTCCATTATACCCTATGAGATTCATTAGAATGAATGGGCCCATATGGTAAGGGTTAGGGTTAGGGTTAGAGTTCAGGACACACTTATGTTTGCGTAAATATTGGAGTTGGGTTTAGGGTTGGATAAGATGTATTTTTAATATCACACTGAATGGTACACTATTGATGGGGAAAAATTTTGGATGTTTTTCCATTCTCCATTATAGCCTATGAGATTCATTAGAATGAATGGGCCCATAGGGTTAGGGTTAGGGTTAGAGTTCAGGACACACTTATGTTTGGGTGAATATTGGGGTTGGGTTTAGGGTTGGATATGATGTATTTTTAATATCACACTGAATGGTACACTCTTGATGGGGAAAATTTTTGGATGTTTTTCCATTCTCCATTATATCCTATGAGATTCATTAGAATGAATGGGCCCATATGGTAAGGGTTTGGGTTAGGGTTAGAGTTCAGGAAACACATATGTTCGGTTTAAAATTGGGGTTGGGTTTAGGGTTGGGTAAGATGTATTTTTAATATCACACTGAACGGTACACTATTGATGGAGAAAAATATTGGATGTTTTTCCATTCTCCATTATAGCCTGTGAGATTCATTAGAATGAATGGGCCCATAGGGTTAGGGTTAGGGTTAGAATTAAGGACACACTTATGTTTGGGTGAATATTGGGGTTGGGTTTAGGGTTGGATTAGATGTATTTTTAATATCACACTGAATGGTACACTCTTGATGGGGAAAAATTTTGGATGTTTTTCCATTCTCCATTATAGCCTATGAGATTCATTAAAATGAATGGGCCCATATGGTAAGGGTTAGGGTTAGGGTTAGAGTTCAGGACACACATATGTTCGGTTTAAAATTGGGGTTGGGTTTAGGGTTGGGTAAGATGTATTTTTAATATCACACTGAATGGTACACTATTGATGGAGAAAATTTTTGGATGTTTTTCCATTCTCCATTATAGCCTATGAGATTCATTAGAATGAATGGGCCCATATGGTAAGGGTTAGGGTTAGGGTTAGAGTTCAGGACACACTTATGTTTGCGTGAATATTGGGGTTGGGTTTAGGGTTGGATTAGATGTATTTTTAATATCACACTGAATGGTACACTCTTGATGGGGAAAAATTTTGGATGTTTTTCCATTCTCCATTATAGCCTATGAGATTCATTAGAATGAATGGGCCCATAGGGTTAGGGTTAGGGTTAGACTTCAGGACACACTTATGTTTGGGTGAATATTGGGGTTGGGTTTAGGGTTGGATAAGATGTATTTTTAATATCACACTGAATGGTACACTCTTGATGGGGAAAAATTTTGGATGTTTTTCCATTCTCCATTATAGCCTATGTGATTCATTAAAATGAATGGGCCCATATGGTAAGGGTTAGGGTTAGGGTTAGAGTTCAGGAAACACATATGTTCGGTTTAAAATTGGGGTTGGGTTTAGGGTTGGGTAAGATGTATTTTTAATATCACACTGAATGGTACACTATTGATGGAGAAAAATTTTGGATGTTTTTCCATTCTCCATTATAGCCTATGAGATTCATTAGAATGAATGGGCCCATAGGGTTAGGGTTAGGGTTAGAGTTCAGGACACACTTATGTTTGGGTGAATATTGGGGTTGGGTTTAGGGTTGGATTAGATGTATTTTTAATATCACACTGAATGGTACACTCTTGATGGCGAAAAATTTTGGATGTTTTTCCATTCGCTATTATAGCCTATGAGATTCATTAGAATGAATGGGCCCATATGGTAAGGGTTAGGGTTAGGTTTAGAGTTCAGGACACACTTATGTTTGCGTGAATATTGGAGTTGGGTTTAGGGTTGGATAAGATGTATTTTTAATATCACACTGAATGGTACACTCTTGATGGGGAAAATTTTTGGATGTTTTTCCATTCTCCATTATATCCTATGAGATTCATTAGAATGAATGGGCCCATATGGAAAGGGTTAGGGTTAGGGTTAGAGTTCAGGACACACATATGTTCGGTTTAAAATTGGGGTTGGGTTTAGGGTTGGATAAGATGCATGTTTAATATCACACTGAATGGTACACTCTTGATGGGGAAAAATTTTGGATGTTTTTCCATTCTCCATTATAGCCTATGAGATTCATTAGAATGAATGGGCCCATATGGTAAGGGTTAGGGTCAGAGTTCAGGACACACATATGTTCAGTTTAAAATTGGGGTTGGGTTTAGGGTTGGGTAAGATGTATTTTTAATATCACACTGAATGGTACACTATTGATGGAGAAAAATTTTGGATGTTTTTCCATTCTCCATTATAGCCTATGAGATTCATTACAATGAATGGGCCCATTTGGAAAGGGTTAGGGTTAGGGTTAGAGTTCAGGACACACATATGTTCGGTTTAAAATTGGGGTTGGGTTTAGGGTTGGATAAGATGTATGTTTAATATCACACTGAATGGTACACTCTTGATGGGGAAAAATTTTGGATGTTTTTCCATTCTCCATTATAGCCTATGAGATTCATTAGAATGAATGGGCCCATATGGTAAGGGTTAGGGTTAGGGTTAGAGTTCAGGACACACATATGTTGGGTTTAAAATTGGGGTCTGGTTTAGGGTTGGGTTAGATGTATTTTTAATATCACACTGAATGGTACACTCTTGATGGGGAAAAATTTTGGATGTTTTTCCATTCTCCATTATAGCCTATGAGATTCATTAGAATGAATGGGCCCATAGGGTTAGGGTTAGGGTTAGAGTTCAGGACACACTTATGTTTGGGTGAATATTGGGGTTGGGTTTAGGGTTGGATAAGATGTATTTTTAATATCACACTGAATGGTACACTCTTGATGGGGAAAAATTTTGGATGTTTTTCCATTCTCCATTATAGCCTATGAGATTCATTAAAATGAATGGGCCCATATGGTAAGGGTTAGGGTTAGGGTTAGAGTTCAGGACACACATATGTTCGGTTTAAAATTGGGGTCTGGTTTAGGGTTGGATAAGATGTATTTTTAATTTCACACTGAATGGTACACTCTTGATGGGGAAAATTTTTGGATGTTTTTCCATTCTCCATTATATCCTATGAGATTCATTAGAATGAATGGGCCCATAGGGTAAGGGTTTGGGTTAGGGTTAGAGTTCAGGACACACATATGTTCGGTTTAAAATTGGGGTTGGGTTTAGGGTTGGATAAGATGTATGTTTAATATCACACTGAATGGTACACTCTTGATGGGGAAAAATTTTGGATGTTTTTCCATTCTCCATTATAGGCTATGAGATTCATTAGAATGAATGGGCCCATATGGTAAGGGTTAGGGTTAGGGTTAGAGTTCAGGACACACATACGTTCGGTTTAAAATTGGGGTCTGGTTTAGGGTTGGGTAAGATGTGTTTTTAATATCACACTGAATGGTACACTATTGATGGAGAAAAATTTTGGATGTTTTTCCATTCTCCATTATAGCCTATGAGATTCATTAGAATGAATGGGCCCATAGGGTAAGGGTTAGGGTTAGGGTTAGAGTTCAGGACACACTTATGTTTGCGTGAATATTGGAGTTGGGTTTAGGGTTGGATAAGATGTATTTTTAATATCACACTGAATGGTACACTCTTGATGGGGAAAATTTTTGGATGTTTTTCCATTCTCCATTATAGCCTATGAGATTCATTAGAATGAATGGGCCCATAGGGTTAGGGTTAGGGTTAGGGTTAGAATTAAGGACACACTTATGTTTGGGTGAATATTGGGGTTGGGTTTAGGGTTGGATTAGATGTATTTTTAATATCACACTGAATGGTACACTCTTGATGGGGAAAAATTTTGGATGTTTTTCCATTCTCCATTATAGCCTATGAGATTCATTAGAATGAATGGGCCCATAGGGTTAGGGTTAGGGTTAGAGTTCAGGACACACTTATGTTTGGGTGAATATTGGGGTTGGGTTTAGGGTTGGATATGATGTATTTTTAATATCACACTGAATGGTACACTCTTGATGGGGAAAATTTTTGGATGTTTTTCCATTCTCCATTATATCCTATGAGATTCATTAGAATGAATGGGCCCATACGGTAAGGGTTTGGGTTAGGGTTAGAGTTCAGGAAACACATATGTTCGGTTTAAAATTGGGGTTGGGTTTAGGGTTGGGTAAGATGTATTTTTAATATCACACTGAATGGTACACTATTGATGGGGGAAAATTTTGGATGTTTTTCCATTCTCCATTATAGCCTATGAGATTCATTAAAATGAATGGGCCCATATGGTAAGGGTTAGGGTTAGGGTTAGAGTTCAGGACACACATATGTTCGGTTTAAAATTGGGGTTGGGTTTAGGGTTGGGTAAGATGTATTTTTAATATCACACTGAATGGTACACTATTGATGGAGAAAATTTTTGGATGTTTTTCCATTCTCCATTATAGCCTATGAGATTCATTAGAATGAATGGGCCCATATGGTAAGGGTTAGGGTTAGGGTTAGAGTTCAGGACACACTTATGTTTGCGTGAATATTGGGGTTGGGTTTAGGGTTGGATTAGATGTATTTTTAATATCACACTGAATGGTACACTCTTGATGGGGAAAAATTTTGGATGTTTTTCCATTCTCCATTATAGCCTATGAGATTCATTAGAATGAATGGGCCCATAGGGTTAGGGTTAGGGTTAGAGTTCAGGACACACTTATGTTTGGGTGAATATTGGGGTTGGGTTTAGGGTTGGATAAGATGTATTTTTAATATCACACTGAATGGTACACTCTTGATGGGGAAAAATTTTGGATGTTTTTCCATTCTCCATTATAGCCTATGTGATTCATTAAAATGAATGGGCCCATATGGTAAGGGTTAGGGTTAGGGTTAGAGTTCAGGAAACACATATGTTCGGTTTAAAATTGGGGTTGGGTTTAGGGTTGGGTAAGATGTATTTTTAATATCACACTGAATGGTACACTATTGATGGAGAAAAATTTTGGATGTTTTTCCATTCTCCATTATAGCCTATGAGATTCATTAGAATGAATGGGCCCATAGGGTTAGGGTTACGGTTAGGGTTAGAGTTCAGGACACACTTATGTTTGGGTGAATATTGGGGTTGGGTTTAGGGTTGGATTAGATGTATTTTTAATATCACACTGAATGGTACACTCTTGATGGGGAAAAATTTTGGATGTTTTTCCATTCGCTATTATAGCCTATGAGATTCATTAGAATGAATGGGCCCATATGGTAAGGGTTAGGGTTAGGTTTAGAGTTCAGGACACACTTATGTTTGCGTGAATATTGGAGTTGGGTTTAGGGTTGGATAAGATGTATTTTTAATATCACACTGAATGGTACACTCTTGATGGGGAAAATTTTTGGATGTTTTTCCATTCTCCATTATATCCTATGAGATTCATTAGAATGAATGGGCCCATATGGAAAGGGTTAGGGTTAGGGTTAGAGTTCAGGACACACATATGTTCGGTTTAAAATTGGGGTTGGGTTTAGGGTTGGATAAGATGTATGTTTAATATCACACTGAATGGTACACTCTTGATGGGGAAAAATTTTGGATGTTTTTCCATTCTCCATTATAGCCTATGAGATTCATTAGAATGAATGGGCCCATATGGTAAGGGTTAGGGTCAGAGTTCAGGACACACATATGTTCAGTTTAAAATTGGGGTTGGGTTTAGGGTTGGGTAAGATGTATTTTTAATATCACACTGAATGGTACACTATTGATGGAGAAAAATTTTGGATGTTTTTCCATTCTCCATTATAGCCTATGAGATTCATTACAATGAATGGGCCCATTTGGAAAGGGTTAGGGTTAGGGTTAGAGTTCAGGACACACATATGTTCGGTTTAAAATTGGGGTTGGGTTTAGGGTTGGATAAGATGTATGTTTAATATCACACTGAATGGTACACTCTTGATGGGGAAAAATTTTGGATGTTTTTCCATTCTCCATTATAGCCTATGAGATTCATTAGAATGAATGGGCCCATATGGTAAGGGTTAGGGTTAGGGTTAGAGTTCAGGACACACATATGTTGGGTTTAAAATTGGGGTCTGGTTTAGGGTTGGGTTAGATGTATTTTTAATATCACACGGAATGGTACACTCTTGATGGGGAAAAATTTTGGATGTTTTTCCATTCTCCATTATAGCCTATGAGATTCATTAGAATGAATGGGCCCATAGGGTTAGGGTTAGGGTTAGAGTTCAGGACACACTTATGTTTGGGTGAATATTGGGGTTGGGTTTAGGGTTGGATAAGATGTATTTTTAATATCACACTGAATGGTACACTCTTGATGGGGAAAAATTTTGGATGTTTTTCCATTCTCCATTATAGCCTATGAGATTCATTAAAATGAATGGGCCCATATGGTAAGGGTTAGGGTTAGGGTTAGAGTTCAGGACACACATATGTTCGGTTTAAAATTTGGGTCTGGTTTAGGGTTGGATAAGATGTATTTTTAATTTCACACTGAATGGTACACTCTTGATGGGGAAAATTTTTGGATGTTTTTCCATTCTCCATTATATCCTATGAGATTCATTAGAATGAATGGGCCCATAGGGTAAGGGTTTGGGTTAGGGTTAGAGTTCAGGACACACATATGTTCGGTTTAAAATTGGGGTTGGGTTTAGGGTTGGATAAGATGTATGTTTAATATCACACTGAATGGTACACTCTTGATGGGGAAAAATTTTGGATGTTTTTCCATTCTCCATTATAGCCTATGAGATTCATTAGAATGAATGGGCCCATATGGTAAGGGTTAGGGTTAGGGTTAGAGTTCAGGACACACATACGTTCGGTTTAAAATTGGGGTCTGGTTTAGGGTTGGGTAAGATGTGTTTTTAATATCACACTGAATGGTACACTATTGATGGAGAAAAATTTTGGATGTTTTTCCATTCTCCATTATAGCCTATGAGATTCATTAGAATGAATGGGCCCATATGGTAAGGGTTAGGGTTAGGGTTAGAGTTCAGGACACACTTATGTTTGCGTGAATATTGGAGTTGGGTTTAGGGTTGGATAAGATGTATTTTTAATATCACACTGAATGGTACACTCTTGATGGGGAAAATTTTTGGATGTTTTTCCATTCTCCATTATAGCCTATGAGATTCATTAGAATGAATGGGCCCATAGGGTTAGGGTTAGGGTTAGGGTTAGAATTAAGGACACACTTATGTTTGGGTGAATATTGGGGTTGGGTTTAGGGTTGGATTAGATGTATTTTTAATATCACACTGAATGGTACACTCTTGATGGGGAAAAATTTTGGATGTTTTTCCATTCTCCATTATAGCCTATGAGATTCATTAAAATGAATGGGCCCATATGGTAAGGGTTAGGGTTAGAGTTCAGGACACACATATGTTCGGTTTAAAGTTGGGGTTGGGTTTAGGGTTGGGTAAGATGTATTTTTAATATCACACTGAATGGTACACTATTGATGGAGAAAAATTTTGGATGTTTTTCCATTCTCCATTATAGCCTATGAGATTCATTAAAATGAATGGGCCCATATGGTAAGGGTTAGGGTTAGAGTTCAGGACACACATACGTTGGGTTTAAAATTGGGGTCTGGTTTAGGGTTGGGTTAGATGTATTTTTAATATCACACTGAATGGTACACTATTGATGGGGAAAAATTTTGGATGTTTTTCCATTCTCCATTATAGCCTATGAGATTCATTAGAATGAATTGGCCCATATGGTAAGGGTTAGGGTTAGAGTTAGAGTTCAGGACACACTTATGTTTGCGTAAATATTGGAGTTGGGTTTAGGGTTGGATAAGATGTATTTTTAATATCACACTGAATGGTACACTATTGATGGGGAAAAATTTTGGATGTTTTTCCATTCTCCATTATAGCCTATGAGATTCATTAGAATGAATGGGCCCATAGGGTTAGGGTTAGGGTTAGAATTAAGGACACACTTATGTTTGGGTGAATATTGGGGTTGGGTTTAGGGTTGGATTAGATGTATTTTTAATATCACACTGAATGGTACACTCTTGATGGGGAAAAATTTTGGATGTTTTTCCATTCTCCATTATAGCCTATGAGATTCATTAAAATGAATGGGCCCATATGGTAAGGGTTAGGGTTAGGGTTAGAGTTCAGGACACACATATGTTCGGTTTAAAATTGGGGTTGGGTTTAGGGTTGGGTAAGATGTATTTTTAATATCACACTGAATGGTACACTATTGATGGAGAAAATTTTTGGATGTTTTTCCATTCTCCATTATAGCCTATGAGATTCATTAGAATGAATGGGCCCATATGGTAAGGGTTAGGGTTAGGGTTAGAGTTCAGGACACACTTATGTTTGCGTGAATATTGGGGTTGGGTTTAGGGTTGGATTAGATGTATTTTTAATATCACACTGAATGGTACACTCTTGATGGGGAAAAATTTTGGATGTTTTTCCATTCTCCATTATAGCCTATGAGATTCATTAGAATGAATGGGCCCATAGGGTTAGGGTTAGGGTTAGAGTTCAGGACACACTTATGTTTGGGTGAATATTGGGGTTGGGTTTAGGGTTGGATAAGATGTATTTTTAATATCACACTGAATGGTACACTCTTGATGGGGAAAAATTTTGGATGTTTTTCCATTCTCCATTATAGCCTATGAGATTCATTAGAATGAATGGGCCCATAGGGTTAGGGTTAGGGTTAGGGTTAGAATTAAGGACACACTTATGTTTGGGTGAATATTGGGGTTGGGTTTAGGGTTGGATTAGATGTATTTTTAATATCACACTGAATGGTACACTCTTGATGGGGAAAAATTTTGGATGTTTTTCCATTCTCCATTATAGCCTATGAGATTCATTAAAATGAATGGGCCCATATGGTAAGGGTTAGGGTTAGAGTTCAGGACACACATATGTTCGGTTTAAAATTGGGGTTGGGTTTAGGGTTGGGTAAGATGTATTTTTAATATCACACTGAATGGTACACTATTGATGGAGAAAAATTTTGGATGTTTTTCCATTCTCCATTATAGCCTATGAGATTCATTAAAATGAATGGGCCCATATGGTAAGGGTTAGGGTTAGAGTTCAGGACACACATACGTTGGGTTTAAAATTGGGGTCTGGTTTAGGGTTGGGTTAGATGTATTTTTAATATCACACTGAATGGTACACTCTTGATGGGGAAAAATTTTGGATGTTTTTCCATTCTCCATTATAGCCTATGAGATTCATTAGAATGAATGGGCCCATATGGTAAGGGTTAGGGTTAGGGTTAGAGTTCAGGACACACTTATGTTTGCGTAAATATTGGAGTTGGGTTTAGGGTTGGATAAGATGTATTTTTAATATCACACTGAATGGTACACTATTGATGGGGAAAAATTTTGGATGTTTTTCCATTCTCCATTATAGCCTATGAGATTCATTAGAATGAATGGGCCCATAGGGTTAGGGTTAAAGTTAGAGTTCAGGACACACTTATGTTTGGGTGAATATTGGGGTTGGGTTTAGGGTTGGATAAGATGTATTTTTAATATCACACTGAATGGTACACTCTTGATGGGCAAAATTTTTGGATGTTTTTCCATTCTCCATTATATCCTATGAGATTCATTAGAATGAATGGGCCCATATGGTAAGGGTTTGGGTTAGGGTTAGAGTTCAGGAAACACATATGTTCGGTTTAAAATTGGGGTTGGGTTTAGGGTTGGGTAAGATGTATTTTTAATATCACACTGAATGGTACACTATTGATGGAGAAAAATTTTGGATGTTTTTCCATTCTCCATTATAGCCTATGAGATTCATTAGAATGAATGGGCCCATAGGGTTAGGGTTAGGGTTAGAATTAAGGACACACTTATGTTTGGGTGAATATTGGGGTTGGGTTTAGGGTTGGATTAGATGTATTTTTAATATCACACTGAATGGTACACTCTTGATGGGGAAAAATTTTGGATGTTTTTCCATTCTCCATTATAGCCTA
This sequence comes from Heteronotia binoei, assembly GCF_032191835.1. NCBI lineage: Eukaryota > Metazoa > Chordata > Lepidosauria > Squamata > Gekkonidae > Heteronotia > Heteronotia binoei. The sequence goes on from NW_026800093.1 coordinate 374,710, forward strand.
TGAGATTCATTAGAATGAATGGGCCCATATGGTAAGGGTTAGGGTTAGGGTTAGAGTTCAGGACACACTTATGTTTGGGTGAATATTGGGGTTGGGTTTAGGGTTGGATAAGATGTATTTTTAATTTCACACTGAATGGTACACTCTTGATGGGGAAAATTTTTGGATGTTTTTCCATTCTCCATTATATCCTATGAGATTCATTAGAATGAATGGGCCCATATGGAAAGGGTTAGGGTTAGGGTTAGAGTTCAGGACACACATATGTTTGGTTTAAAATTGGGGTTGGGTTTAGGGTTGGATAAGATGTATGTTTAATATCACACTGAATGGTACACTCTTGATGGGGAAAAATTTTGGATGTTTTTCCATTCTCCATTATAGCCTATGAGATTCATTAGAATGAATGGGCCCATAGGGTTAGGGTTAGGGTTAGAATTAAGGACACACTTATGTTTGGGTGAATATTGGGGTTGGGTTTAGGGTTGGATTAGATGTATTTTTAATATCACACTGAATGGTACACTCTTGATGGGGAAAAATTTTGGATGTTTTTCCATTCTCCATTATAGCCTATGAGATTCATTAAAATGAATGGGCCCATATGGTAAGGGTTAGGGTTAGGGTTAGAGTTCAGGACACACATATGTTCGGTTTAAAATTGGGGTTGGGTTTAGGGTTGGGTAAGATGTATTTTTAATATCACACTGAATGGTACACTATTGATGGGGAAAAATTTTGGATGTTTTTCCATTCTCCATTATAGCCTATGAGATTCATTAGAATGAATGGGCCCATAGGGTTAGGGTTAGGGTTAGAGTTCAGGACACACTTATGTTTGGGTGAATATTGGGGTTGGGTTTAGGGTTGGATAAGATGTATTTTTAATATCACACTGAATGGTACACTCTTGATGGGGAAAAATTTTGGATGTTTTTCCATTCTCCATTATAGCCTATGAGATTCATTAAAATGAATGGGCCCATATGGTAAGGGTTAGGGTTAGAGTTCAGGACACACATATGTTCGGTTTAAAATTGGGGTTGGGTTTAGGGTTGGGTAAGATGTATTTTTAATATCACACTGAATGGTACACTATTGATGGAGAAAAATTTTGGATGTTTTTCCATTCTCCATTATAGCCTATGAGATTCATTAAAATGAATGGGCCCATATGGTAAGGGTTAGGGTTAGAGTTCAGGACACACATACGTTGGGTTTAAAATTGGGGTCTGGTTTAGGGTTGGGTTAGATGTATTTTTAATATCACACTGAATGGTACACTCTTGATGGGGAAAAATTTTGGATGTTTTTCCATTCTCCATTATAGCCTATGAGATTCATTAGAATGAATGGGCCCATATGGTAAGGGTTAGGGTTAGGGTTAGAGTTCAGGACACACTTATGTTTGCGTAAATATTGGAGTTGGGTTTAGGGTTGGATAAGATGTATTTTTAATATCACACTGAATGGTACACTATTGATGGGGAAAAATTTTGGATGTTTTTCCATTCTCCATTATAGCCTATGAGATTCATTAGAATGAATGGGCCCATAGGGTTAGGGTTAAAGTTAGAGTTCAGGACACACTTATGTTTGGGTGAATATTGGGGTTGGGTTTAGGGTTGGATAAGATGTATTTTTAATATCACACTGAATGGTACACTCTTGATGGGCAAAATTTTTGGATGTTTTTCCATTCTCCATTATATCCTATGAGATTCATTAGAATGAATGGGCCCATATGGTAAGGGTTTGGGTTAGGGTTAGAGTTCAGGAAACACATATGTTCGGTTTAAAATTGGGGTTGGGTTTAGGGTTGGGTAAGATGTATTTTTAATATCACACTGAATGGTACACTATTGATGGAGAAAAATTTTGGATGTTTTTCCATTCTCCATTATAGCCTATGAGATGCATTAGAATGAATGGGCCCATAGGGTTAGGGTTAGGGTTAGAATTAAGGACACACTTATGTTTGGGTGAATATTGGGGTTGGGTTTAGGGTTGGATTAGATGTATTTTTAATATCACACTGAATGGTACACTATTGATGGAGAAAATTTTTGGATGTTTTTCCATTCTCCATTATAGCCTATGAGATTCATTAGAATGAATGGGCCCATATGGTAAGGGTTAGGGTTAGGGTTAGAGTTCAGGACACACTTATGTTTGCGTGAATATTGGGGTTGGGTTTAGGGTTGGATTAGATGTATTTTTAATATCACACTGAATGGTACACTCTTGATGGGGAAAAATTTTGGATGTTTTTCCATTCTACATTATAGCCTATGAGATTCATTAGAATGAATGGGCCCATAGGGTTAGGGTTAGGGTTAGAGTTCAGGACACACTTATGTTTGGGTGAATATTGGGGTTGGGTTTAGGGTTGGATAAGATGTATTTTTAATATCACACTGAATGGTACACTCTTGATGGGGAAAAATTTTGGATGTTTTTCCATTCTCCATTATAGCCTATGAGATTCATTAGAATGAATGGGCCCATAGGGTTAGGGTTAGGGTTAGGGTTAGAATTAAGGACACACTTATGTTTGGGTGAATATTGGGGTTGGGTTTAGGGTTGGATTAGATGTATTTTTAATATCACACTGAATGGTACACTATTGATGGAGAAAATTTTTGGATGTTTTTCCATTCTCCATTATAGCCTATGAGATTCATTAGAATGAATGGGCCCATATGGTAAGGGTTAGGGTTAGGGTTAGAGTTCAGGACACACTTATGTTTGCGTGAATATTGGGGTTGGGTTTAGGGTTGGATTAGATGTATTTTTAATATCACACTGAATGGTACACTCTTGATGGGGAAAAATTTTGGATGTTTTTCCATTCTACATTATAGCCTATGAGATTCATTAGAATGAATGGGCCCATAGGGTTAGGGTTAGGGTTAGAGTTCAGGACACACTTATGTTTGGGTGAATATTGGGGTTGGGTTTAGGGTTGGATAAGATGTATTTTTAATATCACACTGAATGGTACACTCTTGATGGGGAAAAATTTTGGATGTTTTTCCATTCTCCATTATAGCCTATGAGATTCATTAGAATGAATGGGCCCATAGGGTTAGGGTTAGGGTTAGGGTTAGAATTAAGGACACACTTATGTTTGGGTGAATATTGGGGTTGGGTTTAGGGTTGGATTAGATGTATTTTTAATATCACACTGAATGGTACACTCTTGATGGGGAAAAATTTTGGATGTTTTTCCATTCTCCATTATAGCCTATGAGATTCATTAAAATGAATGGGCCCATATGGTAAGGGTTAGGGTTAGAGTTCAGGACACACATATGTTTGGTTTAAAATTGGGGTTGGGTTTAGGGTTGGGTAAGATGTATTTTTAATATCACACTGAATGGTACACTATTGATGGAGAAAAATTTTGGATGTTTTTCCATTCTCCATTATAGCCTATGAGATTCATTAAAATGAATGGGCCCATATGGTAAGGGTTAGGGTTAGAGTTCAGGACACACATACGTTGGGTTTAAAATTGGGGTCTGGTTTAGGGTTGGGTTAGATGTATTTTTAATATCACACTGAATGGTACACTCTTGATGGGGAAAAATTTTGGATGTTTTTCCATTCTCCATTATAGCCTATGAGATTCATTAGAATGAATGGGCCCATATGGTAAGGGTTAGGGTTAGGGTTAGAGTTCAGGACACACTTATGTTTGCGTGAATATTGGGGTTGGGTTTAGGGTTGGATTAGATGTATTTTTAATATCACACTGAATGGTACACTCTTGATGGGGAAAAATTTTGGATGTTTTTCCATTCTACATTATAGCCTATGAGATTCATTAGAATGAATGGGCCCATAGGGTTAGGGTTAGGGTTAGAGTTCAGGACACACTTATGTTTGGGTGAATATTGGGGTTGGGTTTAGGGTTGGATAAGATGTATTTTTAATATCACACTGAATGGTACACTCTTGATGGGGAAAAATTTTGGATGTTTTTCCATTCTCCATTATAGCCTATGAGATTCATTAGAATGAATGGGCCCATAGGGTTAGGGTTAGGGTTAGGGTTAGAATTAAGGACACACTTATGTTTGGGTGAATATTGGGGTTGGGTTTAGGGTTGGATTAGATGTATTTTTAATATCACACTGAATGGTACACTATTGATGGAGAAAATTTTTGGATGTTTTTCCATTCTCCATTATAGCCTATGAGATTCATTAGAATGAATGGGCCCATATGGTAAGGGTTAGGGTTAGGGTTAGAGTTCAGGACACACTTATGTTTGCGTGAATATTGGGGTTGGGTTTAGGGTTGGATTAGATGTATTTTTAATATCACACTGAATGGTACACTCTTGATGGGGAAAAATTTTGGATGTTTTTCCATTCTACATTATAGCCTATGAGATTCATTAGAATGAATGGGCCCATAGGGTTAGGGTTAGGGTTAGAGTTCAGGACACACTTATGTTTGGGTGAATATTGGGGTTGGGTTTAGGGTTGGATAAGATGTATTTTTAATATCACACTGAATGGTACACTCTTGATGGGGAAAAATTTTGGATGTTTTTCCATTCTCCATTATAGCCTATGAGATTCATTAGAATGAATGGGCCCATAGGGTTAGGGTTAGGGTTAGGGTTAGAATTAAGGACACACTTATGTTTGGGTGAATATTGGGGTTGGGTTTAGGGTTGGATTAGATGTATTTTTAATATCACACTGAATGGTACACTATTGATGGAGAAAATTTTTGGATGTTTTTCCATTCTCCATTATAGCCTATGAGATTCATTAGAATGAATGGGCCCATATGGTAAGGGTTAGGGTTAGGGTTAGAGTTCAGGACACACTTATGTTTGCGTGAATATTGGGGTTGGGTTTAGGGTTGGATTAGATGTATTTTTAATATCACACTGAATGGTACACTCTTGATGGGGAAAAATTTTGGATGTTTTTCCATTCTACATTATAGCCTATGAGATTCATTAGAATGAATGGGCCCATAGGGTTAGGGTTAGGGTTAGAGTTCAGGACACACTTATGTTTGGGTGAATATTGGGGTTGGGTTTAGGGTTGGATAAGATGTATTTTTAATATCACACTGAATGGTACACTCTTGATGGGGAAAAATTTTGGATGTTTTTCCATTCTCCATTATAGCCTATGAGATTCATTAGAATGAATGGGCCCATAGGGTTAGGGTTAGGGTTAGGGTTAGAATTAAGGACACACTTATGTTTGGGTGAATATTGGGGTTGGGTTTAGGGTTGGATTAGATGTATTTTTAATATCACACTGAATGGTACACTCTTGATGGGGAAAAATTTTGGATGTTTTTCCATTCTCCATTATAGCCTATGAGATTCATTAAAATGAATGGGCCCATATGGTAAGGGTTAGGGTTAGAGTTCAGGACACACATATGTTCGGTTTAAAATTGGGGTTGGGTTTAGGGTTGGGTAAGATGTATTTTTAATATCACACTGAATGGTACACTATTGATGGAGAAAAATTTTGGATGTTTTTCCATTCTCCATTATAGCCTATGAGATTCATTAAAATGAATGGGCCCATATGGTAAGGGTTAGGGTTAGAGTTCAGGACACACATACGTTGGGTTTAAAATTGGGGTCTGGTTTAGGGTTGGGTTAGATGTATTTTTAATATCACACTGAATGGTACACTCTTGATGGGGAAAAATTTTGGATGTTTTTCCATTCTCCATTATAGCCTATGAGATTCATTAGAATGAATGGGCCCATATGGTAAGGGTTAGGGTTAGGGTTAGAGTTCAGGACACACTTATGTTTGCGTGAATATTGGGGTTGGGTTTAGGGTTGGATTAGATGTATTTTTAATATCACACTGAATGGTACACTCTTGATGGGGAAAAATTTTGGATGTTTTTCCATTCTACATTATAGCCTATGAGATTCATTAGAATGAATGGGCCCATAGGGTTAGGGTTAGGGTTAGAGTTCAGGACACACTTATGTTTGGGTGAATATTGGGGTTGGGTTTAGGGTTGGATAAGATGTATTTTTAATATCACACTGAATGGTACACTCTTGATGGGGAAAAATTTTGGATGTTTTTCCATTCTCCATTATAGCCTATGAGATTCATTAGAATGAATGGGCCCATAGGGTTAGGGTTAGGGTTAGGGTTAGAATTAAGGACACACTTATGTTTGGGTGAATATTGGGGTTGGGTTTAGGGTTGGATTAGATGTATTTTTAATATCACACTGAATGGTACACTATTGATGGAGAAAATTTTTGGATGTTTTTCCATTCTCCATTATAGCCTATGAGATTCATTAGAATGAATGGGCCCATATGGTAAGGGTTAGGGTTAGGGTTAGAGTTCAGGACACACTTATGTTTGCGTGAATATTGGGGTTGGGTTTAGGGTTGGATTAGATGTATTTTTAATATCACACTGAATGGTACACTCTTGATGGGGAAAAATTTTGGATGTTTTTCCATTCTACATTATAGCCTATGAGATTCATTAGAATGAATGGGCCCATAGGGTTAGGGTTAGGGTTAGAGTTCAGGACACACTTATGTTTGGGTGAATATTGGGGTTGGGTTTAGGGTTGGATAAGATGTATTTTTAATATCACACTGAATGGTACACTCTTGATGGGGAAAAATTTTGGATGTTTTTCCATTCTCCATTATAGCCTATGAGATTCATTAGAATGAATGGGCCCATAGGGTTAGGGTTAGGGTTAGGGTTAGAATTAAGGACACACTTATGTTTGGGTGAATATTGGGGTTGGGTTTAGGGTTGGATTAGATGTATTTTTAATATCACACTGAATGGTACACTCTTGATGGGGAAAAATTTTGGATGTTTTTCCATTCTCCATTATAGCCTATGAGATTCATTAAAATGAATGGGCCCATATGGTAAGGGTTAGGGTTAGAGTTCAGGACACACATATGTTCGGTTTAAAATTGGGGTTGGGTTTAGGGTTGGGTAAGATGTATTTTTAATATCACACTGAATGGTACACTATTGATGGAGAAAAATTTTGGATGTTTTTCCATTCTCCATTATAGCCTATGAGATTCATTAAAATGAATGGGCCCATATGGTAAGGGTTAGGGTTAGAGTTCAGGACACACATACGTTGGGTTTAAAATTGGGGTCTGGTTTAGGGTTGGGTTAGATATATTTTTAATATCACACTGAATGGTACACTCTTGATGGGGAAAAATTTTGGATGTTTTTCCATTCTCCATTATAGCCTATGAGATTCATTAGAATGAATGGGCCCATATGGTAAGGGTTAGGGTTAGGGTTAGAGTTCAGGACACACTTATGTTTGCGTAAATATTGGAGTTGGGTTTAGGGTTGGATAAGATGTATTTTTAATATCACACTGAATGGTACACTATTGATGGGGAAAAATTTTGGATGTTTTTCCATTCTCCATTATAGCCTATGAGATTCATTAGAATGAATGGGCCCATAGGGTTAGGGTTAAAGTTAGAGTTCAGGACACACTTATGTTTGGGTGAATATTGGGGTTGGGTTTAGGGTTGGATAAGATGTATTTTTAATATCACACTGAATGGTACACTCTTGATGGAGAAAAATTTTGGATGTTTTTCCATTCTCCATTATAGCCTATGAGATTCATTAGAATGAATGGGCCCATAGGGTTAGGGTTAGGGTTAGAATTAAGGACACACTTATGTTTGGGTGAATATTGGGGTTGGGTTTAGGGTTGGATTAGATGTATTTTTAATATCACACTGAATGGTACACTCTTGATGGGGAAAAATTTTGGATGTTTTTCCATTCTCCATTATAGCCTATGAGATTCATTAGAATGAATGGGCCCATATGGTAAGGGTTAGGGTTAGGGTTAGAGTTCAGGACACACTTATGTTTGGGTGAATATTGGGGTTGGGTTTAGGGTTGGATAAGATGTATTTTTAATTTCACACTGAATGGTACACTCTTGATGGGGGAAATTTTTGGATGTTTTTCCATTCTCCATTATATCCTGTGAGATTCATTAGAATGAATGGGCCCATATGGAAAGGGTTAGGGTTAGGGTTAGAGTTCAGGACACACATATGTTTGGTTTAAAATTGGGGTTGGGTTTAGGGTTGGATAAGATGTATGTTTAATATCACACTGAATGGTACACTCTTGATGGGGAAAAATTTTGGATGTTTTTCCATTCTCCATTATAGCCTATGAGATTCATTAGAATGAATGGGCCCATAGGGTAAGGGTTAGGGTTAGGGTTAGAGTTCAGGACACACTTATGTTTGGGTGAATATTGGGCTTGGGTTTAGGGTTGGATAAGATGTATTTTTAATATCACACTGAATGGTACACTCTTGATGGGGAAAAATTTTGGATGTTTTTCCATTCTCCATTATAGCCTATGAGATTCATTAAAATGAATGGGCCCATATGGTAAGGGTTAGGGTTAGGGTTAGAGTTCAGGAAACACATATGTTCGGTTTAAAATTGGGGTTGGGTTTAGGGTTGGGTAAGATGTATTTTTAATATCACACTGAATGGTACACTATTGATGGAGAAAAATTTTGGATGTTTTTCCATTCTCCATTATAGCCTATGAGATTCATTAGAATGAATGGGCCCATAGGGTTAGGGTTAGGGTTAGGGTTAGAATTAAGGACACACTTATGTTTGGGTGAATATTGGGGTTGGGTTTAGGGTTGGATTAGATGTATTTTTAATATCACACTGAATGGTACACTCTTGATGGGGAAAAATTTTGGATGTTTTTCCATTCTCCATTATAGCCTATGAGATTCATTAGAATGAATGGGCCCATATGGTAAGGGTTAGGGTTAGGGTTAGAGTTCAGGACACACTTATGTTTGCGTGAATATTGGAGTTGGGTTTAGGGTTGGATAAGATGTATGTTTAATATCACACTGAATGGTACACTCTTGATGGGGAAAAATTTTGGATGTTTTTCCATTCTCCATTATAGCCTATGAGATTTATTAGAATGAATGGGCCCATAGGGTTAGGGTTAGGGTTAGAATTAAGGACACACTTATGTTTGGGTGAATATTGGGGTTGGGTTTAGGGTTGGATTAGATGTATTTTTAATATCACACTGAATGGTACACTCTTGATGGGGAAAAATTTTGGATGTTTTTCCATTCTCCATTATAGCCTATGAGATTCATTAAAATGAATGGGCCCATATGGTAAGGGTTAGGGTTAGGGTTAGAGTTCAGGACACACATATGTTCGGTTTAAAATTGGGGTTGGGTTTAGGGTTGGGTAAGATGTATTTTTAATATCACACTGAATGGTACACTATTGATGGAGAAAATTTTTGGATGTTTTTCCATTCTCCATTATAGCCTATGAGATTCATTAGAATGAATGGGCCCATATGGTAAGGGTTAGGGTTAGGGTTAGAGTTCAGGACACACTTATGTTTGCGTGAATATTGGGGTTGGGTTTAGGGTTGGATTAGATGTATTTTTAATATCACACTGAATGGTACACTCTTGATGGGGAAAAATTTTGGATGTTTTTCCATTCTACATTATAGCCTATGAGATTCATTAGAATGAATGGGCCCATAGGGTTAGGGTTAGGGTTAGAGTTCAGGACACACTTATGTTTGGGTGAATATTGGGGTTGGGTTTAGGGTTGGATAAAATATATTTTTAATATCACACTGAATGGTACACTCTTGATGGGGAAAAATTTTGGATGTTTTTCCATTCTCCATTATAGCCTATGAGATTCATTAGAATGAATGGGCCCATAGGGTTAGGGTTAGGGTTAGGGTTAGAATTAAGGACACACTTATGTTTGGGTGAATATTGGGGTTGGGTTTAGGGTTGGATTAGATGTATTTTTAATATCACACTGAATGGTACACTCTTGATGGGGAAAAATTTTGGATGTTTTTCCATTCTCCATTATAGCCTATGAGATTCATTAAAATGAATGGGCCCATATGGTAAGGGTTAGGGTTAGAGTTCAGGACACACATATGTTCGGTTTAAAATTGGGGTTGGGTTTAGGGTTGGGTAAGATGTATTTTTAATATCACACTGAATGGTACACTATTGATGGAGAAAAATTTTGGATGTTTTTCCATTCTCCATTATAGCCTATGAGATTCATTAAAATGAATGGGCCCATATGGTAAGGGTTAGGGTTAGAGTTCAGGACACACATACGTTGGGTTTAAAATTGGGGTCTGGTTTAGGGTTGGGTTAGATGTATTTTTAATATCACACTGAATGGTACACTCTTGATGGGGAAAAATTTTGGATGTTTTTCCATTCTCCATTATAGCCTATGAGATTCATTAAAATGAATGGGCCCATATGGTAAGGGTTAGGGTTAGGGTTAGAGTTCAGGACACACATATGTTCGGTTTAAAATTGGGGTTGGGTTTAGGGTTGGGTAAGATGTATTTTTAATATCACACTGAATGGTACACTATTGATGGAGAAAATTTTTGGATGTTTTTCCATTCTCCATTATAGCCTATGAGATTCATTAGAATGAATGGGCCCATATGGTAAGGGTTAGGGTTAGGGTTAGAGTTCAGGACACACTTATGTTTGCGTGAATATTGGGGTTGGGTTTAGGGTTGGATTAGATGTATTTTTAATATCACACTGAATGGTACACTCTTGATGGGGAAAAATTTTGGATGTTTTTCCATTCTACATTATAGCCTATGAGATTCATTAGAATGAATGGGCCCATAGGGTTAGGGTTAGGGTTAGAGTTCAGGACACACTTATGTTTGGGTGAATATTGGGGTTGGGTTTAGGGTTGGATAAAATATATTTTTAATATCACACTGAATGGTACACTCTTGATGGGGAAAAATTTTGGATGTTTTTCCATTCTCCATTATAGCCTATGAGATTCATTAGAATGAATGGGCCCATAGGGTTAGGGTTAGGGTTAGGGTTAGAATTAAGGACACACTTATGTTTGGGTGAATATTGGGGTTGGGTTTAGGGTTGGATTAGATGTATTTTTAATATCACACTGAATGGTACACTCTTGATGGGGAAAAATTTTGGATGTTTTTCCATTCTCCATTATAGCCTATGAGATTCATTAAAATGAATGGGCCCATATGGTAAGGGTTAGGGTTAGAGTTCAGGACACACATATGTTCGGTTTAAAATTGGGGTTGGGTTTAGGGTTGGGTAAGATGTATTTTTAATATCACACTGAATGGTACACTATTGATGGAGAAAAATTTTGGATGTTTTTCCATTCTCCATTATAGCCTATGAGATTCATTAAAATGAATGGGCCCATATGGTAAGGGTTAGGGTTAGAGTTCAGGACACACATACGTTGGGTTTAAAATTGGGGTCTGGTTTAGGGTTGGGTTAGATGTATTTTTAATATCACACTGAATGGTACACTCTTGATGGGGAAAAATTTTGGATGTTTTTCCATTCTCCATTATAGCCTATGAGATTCATTAGAATGAATGGGCCCATATGGTAAGGGTTAGGGTTAGGGTTAGAGTTCAGGACACACTTATGTTTGCGTAAATATTGGAGTTGGGTTTAGGGTTGGATAAGATGTATTTTTAATATCACACTGAATGGTACACTATTGATGGGGAAAAATTTTGGATGTTTTTCCATTCTCCATTATAGCCTATGAGATTTATTAGAATGAATGGGCCCATAGGGTTAGGGTTAAAGTTAGAGTTCAGGACACACTTATGTTTGGGTGAATATTGGGGTTGGGTTTAGGGTTGGATAAGATGTATTTTTAATATCACACTGAATGGTACACTATTGATGGAGAAAAATTTTGGATGTTTTTCCATTCTCCATTATAGCCTATGAGATTCATTAGAATGAATGGGCCCATAGGGTTAGGGTTAGGGTTAGAATTAAGGACACACTTATGTTTGGGTGAATATTGGGGTTGGGTTTAGGGTTGGATTAGATGTATTTTTAATATCACACTGAATGGTACACTCTTGATGGGGAAAAATTTTGGATGTTTTTCCATTCTCCATTATAGCCTATGAGATTCATTAGAATGAATGGGCCCATATGGTAAGGGTTAGGGTTAGGGTTAGAGTTCAGGACACACTTATGTTTGGGTGAATATTGGGGTTGGGTTTAGGGTTGGATAAGATGTATTTTTAATTTCACACTGAATGGTACACTCTTGATGGGGAAAATTTTTGGATGTTGTTTCCATTCTCCATTATATCCTATGAGATTCATTAGAATGAATGGGCCCATATGGAAAGGGTTAGGGTTAGGGTTAGAGTTCAGGACACACATATGTTTGGTTTAAAATTGGGGTTGGGTTTAGGGTTGGATAAGATGTATGTTTAATATCACACTGAATGGTACACTCTTTATGGGGAAAAATTTTGGATGTTTTTCCATTCTCCATTATAGCCTATGAGATTCATTAGAATGAATGGGCCCATAGGGTAAGGGTTAGGGTTAGGGTTAGAGTTCAGGACACACTTATGTTTGGGTGAATATTGGGCTTGGGTTTAGGGTTGGATAAGATGTATTTTTAATATCACACTGAATGGTACACTCTTGATGGGGAAAAATTTTGGATGTTTTTCCATTCTCCATTATAGCCTATGAGATTCATTAAAATGAATGGGCCCATATGGTAAGGGTTAGGGTTAGGGTTAGAGTTCAGGAAACACATATGTTCGGTTTAAAATTGGGGTTGGGTTTAGGGTTGGGTAAGATGTATTTTTAATATCACACTGAATGGTACACTATTGATGGAGAAAATTTTTGGATGTTTTTCCATTCTCCATTATAGCCTATGAGATTCATTAGAATGAATGGGCCCATATGGTAAGGGTTAGGGTTAGGGTTAGAGTTCAGGACACACTTATGTTTGCGTGAATATTGGGGTTGGGTTTAGGGTTGGATTAGATGTATTTTTAATATCACACTGAATGGTACACTCTTGATGGGGAAAAATTTTGGATGTTTTTCCATTCTACATTATAGCCTATGAGATTCATTAGAATGAATGGGCCCATAGGGTTAGGGTTAGGGTTAGAGTTCAGGACACACTTATGTTTGGGTGAATATTGGGGTTGGGTTTAGGGTTGGATAAAATATATTTTTAATATCACACTGAATGGTACACTCTTGATGGGGAAAAATTTTGGATGTTTTTCCATTCTCCATTATAGCCTATGAGATTCATTAGAATGAATGGGCCCATAGGGTTAGGGTTAGGGTTAGGGTTAGAATTAAGGACACACTTATGTTTGGGTGAATATTGGGGTTGGGTTTAGGGTTGGATTAGATGTATTTTTAATATCACACTGAATGGTACACTCTTGATGGGGAAAAATTTTGGATGTTTTTCCATTCTCCATTATAGCCTATGAGATTCATTAAAATGAATGGGCCCATATGGTAAGGGTTAGGGTTAGAGTTCAGGACACACATATGTTCGGTTTAAAATTGGGGTTGGGTTTAGGGTTGGGTAAGATGTATTTTTAATATCACACTGAATGGTACACTATTGATGGAGAAAATTTTGGATGTTTTTCCATTCTCCATTATAGCCTATGAGATTCATTAAAATGAATGGGCCCATATGGTAAGGGTTAGGGTTAGAGTTCAGGACACACATACGTTGGGTTTAAAATTGGGGTCTGGTTTAGGGTTGGGTTAGATGTATTTTTAATATCACACTGAATGGTACACTCTTGATGGGGAAAAATTTTGGATGTTTTTCCATTCTCCATTATAGCCTATGAGATTCATTAGAATGAATGGGCCCATATGGTAAGGGTTAGGGTTAGGGTTAGAGTTCAGGACACACTTATGTTTGCGTAAATATTGGAGTTGGGTTTAGGGTTGGATAAGATGTATTTTTAATATCACACTGAATGGTACACTATTGATGGGGAAAAATTTTGGATGTTTTTCATTCTCCATTATAGCCTATGAGATTTATTAGAATGAATGGGCCCATAGGGTTAGGGTTAAAGTTAGAGTTCAGGACACACTTATGTTTGGGTGAATATTGGGGTTGGGTTTAGGGTTGGATAAGATGTATTTTTAATATCACACTGAATGGTACACTATTGATGGAGAAAAATTTGGATGTTTTTCCATTCTCCATTATAGCCTATGAGATTCATTAGAATGAATGGGGCCCATAGGGTTAGGGTTAGGGTTAGAATTAAGGACACACTTATGTTTGGGTGAATATTGGGGTTGGGTTTAGGGTTGGATTAGATGTATTTTTAATATCACACTGAATGGTACACTCTTGATGGGGAAAAATTTTGGATGTTTTTCCATCTCCATTATAGCCTATGAGATTCATTAGAATGAATGGGCCCATATGGTAAGGGTTAGGGTTAGGGTTAGAGTTCAGGACACACTTATGTTTGGGTGAATATTGGGGTTGGGTTTAGGGTTGGATAAGATGTATTTTTAATTTCACACTGAATGGTACACTCTTGATGGGGAAAATTTTTGGATGTTTTTCCATTCTCCATTATATCCTATGAGATTCATTAGAATGAATGGGCCCATATGGAAAGGGTTAGGGATAGGGTTAGAGTTCAGGACACACATATGTTTGGTTTAAAATTGGGTTGGGTTTAGGGTTGGATAAGATGTATGTTTAATATCACACTGAATGGTACACTCTTTATGGGGAAAAATTTTGGATGTTTTTCCATTCTCCATTATAGCCTATGAGATTCATTAGAATGAATGGGCCATAGGGTAAGGGTTAGGTTAGGGTTAGAGTTCAGGACACACTTATGTTTGGGTGAATATTGGGCTTGGGTTTAGGGTTGGATAAGATGTATTTTTAATATCACACTGAATGGTACACTCTTGATGGGGAAAAATTTTGGATGTTTTTCCATTCTCCATTATAGCCTATGAGATTTCATTAAAAGAATGGGCCCATATGGTAAGGGTTAGGGTTAGGGTTAGAGTTCAGGAAACACATATGTTCGGTTTAAAATTGGGGTTGGGTTAGGGTTGGGGTAAGATGTATTTTTAATATCACACTGAATGGTACACTATTGATGGAGAAAAATTTTGGATGTTTTTCCATTCTCCATTATAGCCTATGAGATTCATTAAAATGAATGGGCCCATATGGTAAGGGTTAGGGTTAGGGTTAGAGTTCAGGAAAACACATATGTCGGTTTAAAATTGGGGTTGGGTTTAGGGTTGGGTAAGATGTATTTTTAATATCACACTGAATGGTACACTATTCATGGAGAAAAATTTTGGATGTTTTTCCATTCTCCATTATAGCCTATGAGATTCATTAGAATGAATGGGCCCATAGGGTTAGGGTTAGGGTTAGGGTTAGAATTAAGGACACACTTATGTTTGGGTGAATATTGGGGTTGGGTTTAGGGTTGGATTAGATGTATTTTTAATATCACACTGAATGGTACACTCTTGATGGGGAAAAATTTTGGATGTTTTTCCATTCTCCATTATAGCCTATGAGATTCATTAAAATGAATGGGCCCATATGGTAAGGGTTAGGGTTAGGGTTAGAGTTCAGGACACACATATGTTCGGTTTAAAATTGGGGTTGGGTTTAGGGTTGGGTAAGATGTATTTTTAATATCACACTGAATGGTACACTATTGATGGAGAAAATTTTTGGATGTTTTTCCATTCTCCATTATAGCCTATGAGATTCATTAGAATGAATGGGCCCATATGGTAAGGGTTAGGGTTAGGGTTAGAGTTCAGGACACACTTATGTTTGCGTGAATATTGGGGTTGGGTTTAGGGTTGGATTAGATGTATTTTTAATATCACACTGAATGGTACACTCTTGATGGGGAAAAATTTTGGATGTTTTTCCATTCTACATTATAGCCTATGAGATTCATTAGAATGAATGGGCCCATAGGGTTAGGGTTAGGGTTAGAGTTCAGGACACACTTATGTTTGGGTGAATATTGGGGTTGGGTTTAGGGTTGGATAAAATGTATTTTTAATATCACACTGAATGGTACACTCTTGATGGGGAAAATTTTTGGATGTTTTTCCATTCTCCATTATAGCCTATGAGATTCATTAGAATGAATGGGCCCATAGGGTTAGGGTTAGGGTTAGGGTTAGAATTAAGGACACACTTATGTTTGGGTGAATATTGGGGTTGGGTTTAGGGTTGGATTAGATGTATTTTTAATATCACACTGAATGGTACACTCTTGATGGGGAAAAATTTTGGATGTTTTTCCATTCTCCATTATAGCCTATGAGATTCATTAAAATGAATGGGCCCATATGGTAAGGGTTAGGGTTAGAGTTCAGGACACACATATGTTCGGTTTAAAATTGGGGTTGGGTTTAGGGTTGGGTAAGATGTATTTTTAATATCACACTGAATGGTACACTATTGATGGAGAAAAATTTTGGATGTTTTTCCATTCTCCATTATAGCCTATGAGATTCATTAAAATGAATGGGCCCATATGGTAAGGGTTAGGGTTAGAGTTCAGGACACACATACGTTGGGTTTAAAATTGGGGTCTGGTTTAGGGTTGGGTTAGATGTATTTTTAATATCACACTGAATGGTACACTCTTGATGGGGAAAAATTTTGGATGTTTTTCCATTCTCCATTATAGCCTATGAGATTCATTAGAATGAATGGGCCCATATGGTAAGGGTTAGGGTTAGGGTTAGAGTTCAGGACACACTTATGTTTGCGTAAATATTGGAGTTGGGTTTAGGGTTGGATAAGATGTATTTTTAATATCACACTGAATGGTACACTATTGATGGGGAAAAATTTTGGATGTTTTTCCATTCTCCATTATAGCCTATGAGATTTATTAGAATGAATGGGCCCATAGGGTTAGGGTTAAAGTTAGAGTTCAGGACACACTTATGTTTGGGTGAATATTGGGGTTGGGTTTAGGGTTGGATAAGATGTATTTTTAATATCACACTGAATGGTACACTATTGATGGAGAAAAATTTTGGATGTTTTTCCATTCTCCATTATAGCCTATGAGATTCATTAGAATGAATGGGCCCATAGGGTTAGGGTTAGGGTTAGAATTAAGGACACACTTATGTTTGGGTGAATATTGGGGTTGGGTTTAGGGTTGGATTAGATGTATTTTTAATATCACACTGAATGGTACACTCTTGATGGGGAAAAATTTTGGATGTTTTTCCATTCTCCATTATAGCCTATGAGATTCATTAGAATGAATGGGCCCATATGGTAAGGGTTAGGGTTAGGGTTAGAGTTCAGGACACACTTATGTTTGGGTGAATATTGGGGTTGGGTTTAGGGTTGGATAAGATGTATTTTTAATTTCACACTGAATGGTACACTCTTGATGGGGAAAATTTTTGGATGTTTTTCCATTCTCCATTATATCCTATGAGATTCATTAGAATGAATGGGCCCATATGGAAAGGGTTAGGGTTAGGGTTAGAGTTCAGGACACACATATGTTTGGTTTAAAATTGGGGTTGGGTTTAGGGTTGGATAAGATGTATGTTTAATATCACACTGAATGGTACACTCTTGATGGGGAAAATTTTTGGATGTTTTTTCCATTCTCCATTATAGCCTATGAGATTCATTAGAATGAATGGGCCCATAGGGTAAGGGTTAGGGTTAGGGTTAGAGTTCAGGACACACTTATGTTTGGGTGAATATTGGGCTTGGGTTTAGGGTTGGATAAGGTGTATTTTTAATATCACACTGAATGGTACACTCTTGATGGGGAAAAATTTTGGATGTTTTTCCATTCTCCATTATAGCCTATGAGATTCATTAAAATGAATGGGCCCATATGGTAAGGGTTAGGGTTAGGGTTAGAGTTCAGGAAACACATATGTTCGGTTTAAAATTGGGGTTGGGTTTAGGGTTGGGTAAGATGTATTTTTAATATCACACTGAATGGTACACTATTGATGGAGAAAAATTTTGGATGTTTTTCCATTCTCCATTATAGCCTATGAGATTCATTAGAATGAATGGGCCCATAGGGTTAGGGTTAGGGTTAGGGTTAGAATTAAGGACACACTTATGTTTGGGTGAATATTGGGGTTGGGTTTAGGGTTGGATTAGATGTATTTTTAATATCACACTGAATGGGTACACTCTTGATGGGGAAAAATTTTGGATGTTTTTCCATTCTCCATTATAGCCTATGAGATTCATTAGAATGAATGGGCCCATATGGTAAGGGTTAGGGTTAGGGTTAGAGTTCAGGACACACTTATGTTTGCGTGAATATTGGAGTTGGGTTTAGGGTTGGATAAGATGTATTTTTAATATCAAACTGAATGGTACACTCTTGATGGGGAAAAATTTTGGATGTTTTTCCATTCTCCATTATAGCCTATGAGATTCATTAGAATGAATGGGCCCATATGGTAAGGGTTAGGGTTAGGGTTAGAGTTCAGGACACAGTTATGTTTGCGTGAATATTGGAGTTGGGTTTAGGGTTGGATAAGATGTATTTTTAATTTCACACTGAATGGTACACTCTTGATGGGGAAAATTTTTGGATGTTTTTCCATTCTCCAATTATATCCTATGAGATTCATTAGAATGAATGGGCCCATATGGAAAGGGTTAGGGTTAGGGTTAGAGTTCAGGACACACATATGTTCGGTTTAAAATTGGGGTTGGGTTTAGGGTTGGATAAGATGTATGTTTAATATCACACTGAATGGTACACTCTTGATGGGGAAAAATTTTGGATGTTTTTCCATTCTCCATTATAGCCTATGAGATTCATTAGAAAGAATGGGCCCATAGGGTTAGGGTTAGGGTTAGAGTTCAGGACACACTTATGTTTGGGTGAATATTGGGGTTGGGTTTAGGGTTGGATAAGATGTATTTTTAATATCACACTGAATGGTACACTCTTGATGGGGAAAAATTTTGGATGTTTTTCCATTCTCCATTATATCCTATGAGATTCATTAAAATGAGTGGGCCCATATGGTAAGGGTTAGGGTTAGGGTTAGAGTTCAGGAAACACATATGTTCGGTTTAAAATTGGGGTTGGGTTTAGGGTTGGGTAAGATGTATTTTTAATATCACACTGAATGGTACACTATTGATGGAGAAAAATTTTGGATGTTTTTCCATTCTCCATTATAGCCTATGAGATTCTTTAGAATGAATGGGCCCATATGGTAAGGGTTAGGGTTAGGATTAGAGTTCAGGACACACTTATGTTTGCGTGAATATTGGAGTTGGGTTTAGGGTTGGATAAGATGTATTTTTAATATCACACTGAATGGTACACTCTTGATGGGGAAAATTTTTGGATGTTTTTCCATTCTCCATTATATCCTATGAGATTCATTAGAATGAATGGGCCCATATGGAAAGGGTTAGGGTTAGGGTTAGAGTTCAGGACACACATATGTTCGGTTTAAAATTGGGGTTGGGTTTAGGGTTGGATAAGATGTATGTTTAATATCAAACTGAATGGTACACTCTTGATGGGGAAAAATTTTGGATGTTTTTCCATTCTCCATTATAGCCTATGAGATTCATTAGAATGAATGGGCCCATAGGGTTAGGGTTAGGGTTAGAGTTCAGGACACACTTATGTTTGGGTGAATATTGGGGTTGGGTTTAGGGTTGGATAAGATGTATTTTTAATATCACACTGAATGGTACACTCTTGATGGGGAAAAATTTTGGATGTTTTTCCATTCTCCCATTATAGCCTATGAGATTCATTAGAATGAATGGGCCCATAGGGTTAGGGTTAGGGTTAGAGTTCAGGACACACTTATGTTTGGGTGAATATTGGGGTTGGGTTTAGGGTTGGATAAGATGTATTTTTAATATCACACTGAATGGTACACTCTTGATGGGTAAAAATTTTGGATGTTTTTCCATTATCCATTATAGCCTATGAGATTCATTAAAATGAATGGGCCCATATGGTAAGGGTTAGGGTTAGGGTTAGAGTTCAGGAAACACATATGTTTCGGTTTAAAATTGGGGTTGGGTTTAGGGTTGGGTAAGATGTATTTTTAATATCACACTGAATGGTACACTATTGATGGAGAAAAATTTTGGATGTTTTTCCATTCTCCATTATAGCCTATGAGATTCTTTAGAATGAATGGGCCCATATGGTAAGGGTTAGGGTTAGGTTTAGAGTTCAGGACACACTTATGTTTGCGTGAATATTGGAGTTGGGTTTAGGGTTGGATTAGATGTATTTTTAATATCACACTGAATGGTACACTCTTGATGGGGAAAAATTTTGGATGTTTTTCCATTCTCCATTATACCCTATGAGATTCATTAGAATGAATGGGCCCATATGGTAAGGGTTAGGGTTAGGGTTAGAGTTCAGGACACACTTATGTTTGCGTGAATATTGGAGTTGGGTTTAGGGTTGGATAAGATGTATTTTTAATATCAAACTGAATGGTACACTCTTGATGGGGAAAAATTTTGGATGTTTTTCCATTCTCCATTATAGCCTATGAGATTCATTAGAATGAATGGGCCCCATATGGTAAGGGTTAGGGTTAGGTTTAGAGTTCAGGACACACTTATGTTTGCGTGAATATTGGAGTTGGGTTTAGGGTTGGATAAGATGTATTTTTTAATATCACACTGAATGGTACACTCTTGATGGGGAAAAATTTTGGATGTTTTTCCATTCTCCATTATATCCTTTGAGATTCATTAGAATGAATGGGCCCATATGGTAAGGGTTAGGGTTAGGGTTAGAGTTCAGGAAACACATATGTTCGGTTTATAATTGGGGTTGGGTTTAGGGTTGGGTAAGATGTATTTTTAATATCACACTGAATGGTACACTATTGATGGAGAAAAATTTTGGATGTTTTTCCATTCTCCATTATAGCCTATGAGATTCATTAGAATGAATGGGCCCATATGGAAAGGGTTAGGGTTAGGGTTAGAGTTCAGGACACACATATGTTCGTTTTAAAATTGGGGTTGGGTTTAGGGTTGGATAAGATGTATGTTTAATATCACACTGAATGGTACACTCTTGATGGGGAAAAATTTTGGATGTTTTTCCATTCTCCATTATAGCCTATGAGATTCATTAGAATGAATGGGCCCATAGGGTTAGGGTTAGGGTTAGAGTTCAGGACACAGTTATGTTTGGGTGAATATTGGGGTTGGGTTTAGGGTTGGATAAGATGTATTTTTAATATCACACTGAATGGTACACTCTTGATGGGGAAAAATTTTGGATGTTTTTCCATTCTCCATTATATCCTATGAGATTCATTAAAATGAGTGGGCCCATATGGTAAGGGTTAGGGTTAGGGTTAGAGTTCAGGAAACACATATGTTCGGTTTAAAATTGGGGTTGGGTTTAGGGTTGGGTAAGATGTATTTTTAATATCACACTGAATGGTACACTATTGATGGAGAAAAATTTTGGATGTTTTTCCATTCTCCATTATAGCCTATGAGATTCTTTAGAATGAATGGGCCCATATGGTAAGGGTTAGGGTTAGGTTTAGAGTTCAGGACACACTTATGTTTGCGTGAATATTGGAGTTGGGTTTAGGGTTGGATAAGATGTATTTTTAATATCACACTGAATGGTACACTCTTGATGGGGAAAATTTTTGGATGTTTTTCCATTCTCCATTATATCCTATGAGATTCATTAGAATGAATGGGCCCATATGGAAAGGGTTAGGGTTAGGGTTAGAGTTCAGGACACACATATGTTCGGTTAAAAATTGGGGTTGGGTTTAGGGTTGGATAAGATGTATGTTTAATATCACACTGAATGGTACACTCTTGATGGGGAAAAATTTTGGATGTTTTTCCATTCTCCATTATAGCCTATGAGATTCATTAGAATGACATGGGCCCATAGGGTTAGGGTTAGGGTTAGAGTTCAGGACACACTTATGTTTGGGTGAATATTGGGGTTGGGTTTAGGGTTGGATAAGATGTATTTTTAATATCACACTGAATGGTACACTCTTGATGGAGAAAAATTTTGGATGTTTTTCCATTCTCCATTATAGCCTATGAGATTCATTAAAATGAATGGGCCCATATGGCAAGGGTTAGGGTTAGGGTTAGAGTTCAGGAAACACATATGTTCGGTTTAAAATTGGGGTTGGGTTTAGGGTTGGGTAAGATGTATTTTTAATATCACACTGAATGGTACACTATTGATGGAGAAAAATTTTGGATGTTTTTCCATTCTCCATTATAGCCTATGAGATTCATTAGAATGAATGGGCCCATAGGGTTAGGGTTAGGGTTAGGGTTAGAATTAAGGACACACTTATGTTTGGGTGAATATTGGGGTTGGGTTTAGGGTTGGATTAGATGTATTTTTAATATCACACTGAATGGTACACTCTTGATGGGGGAAAAATTTTGGATGTTTTTCCATTCTCCATTATAGCCTATGAGATTCATTAGAATGAATGGGCCCATATGGTAAGGGTTAGGGTTAGGGTTAGAGTTCAGGA
This sequence comes from Heteronotia binoei, assembly GCF_032191835.1. NCBI lineage: Eukaryota > Metazoa > Chordata > Lepidosauria > Squamata > Gekkonidae > Heteronotia > Heteronotia binoei. The sequence goes on from NW_026800093.1 coordinate 397,205, forward strand.
CACACTTATGTTTGCGTGAATATTGGAGTTGGGTTTAGGGTTGGATAAGATGTATTTTTAATATCAAACTGAATGGTACACTCTTGATGGGGAAAAATTTGGATGTTTTTCCATTCTCCATTATAGCCTATGAGATTCATTAGAATGAATGGGCCCATATGGTAAGGGTTAGGGTTAGGGTTAGAGTTCAGGAAACACATATGTTCGGTTTAAAATTGGGGTTGGGTTTAGGGTTGGGTAAGATGTATTTTTAATATCACACTGAATGGTACACTATTGATGGAGAAAAATTTTGGATGTTTTTCCATTCTCCATTATAGCCTATGAGATTCTTTAGAATGAATGGGCCCATATGGTAAGGGTTAGGGTTAGGTTTAGAGTTCAGGACACACTTATGTTTGCGTGAATATTGGAGTTGGGTTTAGGGTTGGATAAGATGTATTTTTAATATCACACTGAATGGTACACTCTTGATGGGGAAAATTTTTGGATGTTTTTCCATTCTCCATTATATCCTATGAGATTCATTAGAATGAATGGGCCCATATGGTAAGGGTTAGGGTTAGGGTTAGAGTTCAGGACACACTTATGTTTGCGTGAATATTGGAGTTGGGTTTAGGGTTGGATAAGATGTATTTTTAATATCAAACTGAATGGTACACTCTTGATGGGGAAAAATTTTGGATGTTTTTCCATTCTCCATTATAGCCTATGAGATTCATTAGAATGAATGGGCCCATATGGTAAGGGTTAGGGTTAGGGTTAGAGTTCAGGAAACACATATGTTCGGTTTAAAATTGGGGTTGGGTTTAGGGTTGGGTAAGATGTATTTTTAATATCACACTGAATGGTACACTATTGATGGAGAAAAATTTTGGATGTTTTTCCATTCTCCATTATAGCCTATGAGATTCTTTAGAATGAATGGGCCCATATGGTAAGGGTTAGGGTTAGGTTTAGAGTTCAGGACACACTTATGTTTGCGTGAATATTGGAGTTGGGTTTAGGGTTGGATAAGATGTATTTTTAATATCACACTGAATGGTACACTCTTGATGGGGAAAATTTTTGGATGTTTTTCCATTCTCCATTATATCCTATGAGATTCATTAGAATGAATGGGCCCATATGGAAAGGGTTAGGGTTAGGGTTAGAGTTCAGGACACACATATGTTCGGTTTAAAATTGGGATTGGGTTTAGGGTTGGATAAGATGTATGTTTAATATCACACTGAATGGTACACTCTTGATGGGGAAAAATTTTGGATGTTTTTCCATTCTCCATTATAGCCTATGAGATTCATTAGAATGAATGGGCCCATAGGGTTAGGGTTAGGGGTTAGAGTTCAGGACACACTTATGTTTGGGTGAATATTGGGGTTGGGTTTAGGGTTGGATAAGATGTATTTTTAATATCACACTGAATGGTACACTCTTGATGGAGAAAAATTTTGGATGTTTTTCCATTCTCCATTATAGCCTATGAGATTCATTAAAATGAATGGGCCCATATGGCAAGGGTTAGGGTTAGGGTTAGAGTTCAGGAAACACATATGTTCGGTTTAAAATTGGGGTTGGGTTTAGGGTTGGGTAAGATGTATTTTTAATATCACACTGAATGGTACACTATTGATGGAGAAAAATTTTGGATGTTTTTCCATTCTCCATTATAGCCTATGAGATTCATTAGAATGAATGGGCCCATATGGTTAGGGTTAGGGTTAGGGTTAGAATTAAGGACACACTTATGTTTGGGTGAATATTGGGGTTGGGTTTAGGTTGGATTAGATGTATTTTTAATATCACACTGAATGGTACACTCTTGATGGGGAAAAATTTTGGATGTTTTTCCATTCTCCATTATAGCCTATGAGATTCATTAGAATGAATGGGCCCATATGGTAAGGGTTAGGGTTAGGGTTAGAGTTCAGGACACACTTATGTTTGCGTGAATATTGGAGTTGGGTTTAGGGTTGGATAAGATGTATTTTTAATATCAAACTGAATGGTACACTCTTGATGGGGAAAAATTTTGGATGTTTTTCCATTCTCCATTATAGCCTATGAGATTCATTAGAATGAATGGGCCCATATGGTAAGGGTTAGGGTTAGGGTTAGAGTTCAGGACACACTTATGTTTGGGTGAATATTGGGGTTGGGTTTAGGGTTGGATAAGATGTATTTTTAATTTCACACTGAATGGTACACTCTTGATGGGGAAAATTTTTGGATGTTTTTCCATTCTCCATTATATCCTATGAGATTCATTAGAATGAATGGGCCCATATGGAAAGGGTTAGGGTTAGGGTTAGAGTTCAGGACACACATATGTTCGGTTTAAAATTGGGGTTGGGTTTAGGGTTGGATAAGATGTATGTTTAATATCACACTGAATAGTACACTCTTGATGGGGAAAAATTTTGGATGTTTTTCCATTCTCCATTATAGCCTATGAGATTCATTAGAATGAATGGGCCCATAGGGTAAGGGTTAGGGTTAGGGTTAGAGTTCAGGACACACATATGTTCGGTTTAAAATTGGGGTTGGGTTTAGGGTTGGGTAAGATGTATTTTTAATATCACACTGAATGGTACACTATTGATGTAGAAAAATTTTGGATGTTTTTCCATTCTCCATTATAGCCTATGAGATTCATTAGAATGAATGGGCCCATATGGTAAGGGTTAGGGTTAGGGTTAGAGTTCAGGACACACTTATGTTTGCGTGAATATTGGGGTTGGGTTTAGGGTTGGATAAGATGTATTTTTAATTTCACACTGAATGGTACACTCTTGATGGGGAAAATTTTTGGATGTTTTTCCATTCTCCATTATATCCTATGAGATTCATTAGAATGAATGGGCCCATATGGAAAGGGTTAGGGTTAGGGTTAGAGTTCAGGACACACATATGTTCGGTTTAAAATTGGGGTTGGGTTTAGGGTTGGATAAGATGTATGTTTAATATCACACTGAATGGTACACTCTTGATGGGGAAAAATTTTGGATGTTTTTCCATTCTCCATTATAGCCTATGAGATTCATTAGAATGAATGGGCCCATATGGTAAAGGTTAGGGTTAGGGTTAGAGTTCAGGACACACATATGTTGGGTTTAAAATTGGGGTCTGGTTTAGGGTTGGGTTAGATGTATTTTTAATATCACACTGAATGGTACACTCTTGATGGGGAAAAATTTTGGATGTTTTTCCATTCTCCATTATAGCCTATGAGATTCATTAGAATGAATGGGCCCATAGGGTTAGGGTTAGGGTTAGAGTTCAGGACACACTTATGTTTGGGTGAATATTGGGGTTGGGTTTAGGGTTGGATAAGATGTATTTTTAATATCATACTGAATGGTACACTCTTGATGGGGAAAAATTTTGGATGTTTTTCCATTATCCATTATAGCCTATGAGATTCATTAAAATGAATGGGCCCATATGGTAAGGGTTAGGGTTAGGTTTAGAGTTCAGGACACACTTATGTTTGCGTGAATATTGGAGTTGGGTTTAGGGTTGGATAAGATGTATTTTTAATATCACACTGAATGGTACACTCTTGATGGGGAAAATTTTTGGTTGTTTTTCCATTCTCCATTATATCCTATGAGATTCATTAGAATGAATGGGCCCATATGGAAAGGGTTAGGGTTAGGGTTAGAGTTCAGGACACACATATGTTCAGTTTAAAATTGGGGTTGGGTTTAGGGTTGGATAAGATGTATGTTTAATATCACACTGAATGGTACACTCTTGATGGGGAAAAATTTTGGATGTTTTTCCATTCTCCATTATAGCCTATGAGATTCATTAGAATGAATGGGCCCATAGGGTTAGGGTTAGGGTTAGAGTTCAGGACACACTTATGTTTGGGTGAATATTGGGGTTGGGTTTAGGGTTGGATAAGATGTATTTTTAATATCACACTGAATGGTACACTCTTGATGGGGAAAAATTTTGGATGTTTTTCCATTCTCCATTATAGCCTATGAGATTCATTAAAATGAATGGGCCCATATGGTAAGGGTTAGGGTTAGGGTTAGAGTTCAGGAAACACATATGTTCGGTTTAAAATTGGGGTTGGGTTTAGGGTTGGGTAAGATGTATTTTTAATATCACACTGAATGGTACACTATTGATGGAGAAAAATTTTGGATGTTTTTCCATTCTCCATTATAGCCTATGAGATTCATTAGAATGAATGGGCCCATAGGGTTAGGGTTAGGGTTAGAATTAAGGACACACTTATGTTTGGGTGAATATTGGGGTTGGGTTTAGGGTTGGATTAGATGTATTTTTAATATCACACTGAATGGTACACTCTTGATGGGGAAAAATTTTGGATGTTTTTCCATTCTCCATTATAGCCTATGAGATTCATTAGAATGAATGGGCCCATATGGTAAGGGTTAGGGTTAGGGTTAGAGTTCAGGACACACTTATGTTTGCGTGAATATTGGAGTTGGGTTTAGGGTTGGATAAGATGTATTTTTAATATCAAACTGAATGGTACACTCTTGATGGGGAAAAATTTTGGATGTTTTTCCATTCTCCATTATAGCCTATGAGATTCATTAGAATGAATGGGCCCATATGGTAAGGGTTAGGGTTAGGGTTAGAGTTCAGGACACACTTATGTTTGGTGAATATTGGGGTTGGGTTTAGGGTTGGATAAGATGTATTTTTAATTTCACACTGAATGGTACACTCTTGATGGGGAAAATTTTTGGATGTTTTTCCATTCTCCATTATATCCTATGAGATTCATTAGAATGAATGGGCCCATATGGAAAGGGTTAGGGTTAGGGTTAGAGTTCAGGACACACATATGTTCGGTTTAAAATTGGGGTTGGGTTTAGGGTTGGATAAGATGTATGTTTATATCACACTGAATGGTACACTCTTGATGGGGAAAAATTTTGGATGTTTTTCCATTCTCCATTATAGCCTATGAGATTCATTAGAATGAATGGGCCCATATGGTAAGGGTTAGGGTTAGGGTTAGAGTTCAGGACACACATATGTTGGGTTTAAAATTGGGGTCTGGTTTAGGGTTGGGTTAGATGTATTTTTAATATCACACTGAATGGTACACTCTTGATGGGGAAAAATTTTGGATGTTTTTCCATTCTCCATTATAGCCTATGAGATTCATTAGAATGAATGGGCCCATAGGGTTAGGGTTAGGGTTAGAGTTCAGGACACACTTATGTTTGGGTGAATATTGGGGTTGGGTTTAGGGTTGGATAAGATGTATTTTTAATATCATACTGAATGGTACACTCTTGATGGGGAAAAATTTTGGATGTTTTTCCATTATCCATTATAGCCTATGAGATTCATTAAAATGAATGGGCCCATATGGTAAGGGTTAGGGTTAGGTTTAGAGTTCAGGACACACTTATGTTTGCGTGAATATTGGAGTTGGGTTTAGGGTTGGATAAGATGTATTTTTAATATCACACTGAATGGTACACTCTTGATGGGGAAAATTTTTGGTTGTTTTTCCATTCTCCATTATATCCTATGAGATTCATTAGAATGAATGGGCCCATATGGAAAGGGTTAGGGTTAGGGTTAGAGTTCAGGACACACATATGTTCAGTTTAAAATTGGGGTTGGGTTTAGGGTTGGATAAGATGTATGTTTAATATCACACTGAATGGTACACTCTTGATGGGGAAAAATTTTGGATGTTTTTCCATTCTCCATTATAGCCTATGAGATTCATTAGAATGAATGGGCCCATAGGGTTAGGGTTAGGGTTAGAGTTCAGGACACACTCATGTTTGGGTGAATATTGGGGTTGGGTTTAGGGTTGGATAAGATGTATTTTTAATATCACACTGAATGGTACACTCTTGATGGGGAAAAATTTTGGATGTTTTTCCATTCTCCATTATAGCCTATGAGATTCATTAAAATGAATGGGCCCATATGGTAAGGGTTAGGGTTAGGGTTAGAGTTCAGGAAACACATATGTTCGGTTTAAAATTGGGGTTGGGTTTAGGGTTGGGTAAGATGTATTTTTAATATCACACTGAATGGTACACTATTGATGGAGAAAAATTTTGGATGTTTTTCCATTCTCCATTATAGCCTATGAGATTCATTAGAATGAATGGGCCCATAGGGTTAGGGTTAGGGTTAGAATTAAGGACACACTTATGTTTGGGTGAATATTGGGGTTGGGTTTAGGGTTGGATTAGATGTATTTTTAATATCACACTGAATGGTACACTCTTGATGGGGAAAAATTTTGGATGTTTTTCCATTCTCCATTATAGCCTATGAGATTCATTAGAATGAATGGGCCCATATGGTAAGGGTTAGGGTTAGGGTTAGAGTTCAGGACACACTTATGTTTGCGTGAATATTGGAGTTGGGTTTAGGGTTGGATAAGATGTATTTTTAATATCAAACTGAATGGTACACTCTTGATGGGGAAAAATTTTGGATGTTTTTCCATTCTCCATTATAGCCTATGAGATTCATTAGAATGAATGGGCCCATATGGTAAGGGTTAGGGTTAGGGTTAGAGTTCAGGACACACTTATGTTTGGTGAATATTGGGGTTGGGTTTAGGGTTGGATAAGATGTATTTTTAATTTCACACTGAATGGTACACTCTTGATGGGGAAAATTTTTGGATGTTTTTCCATTCTCCATTATATCCTATGAGATTCATTAGAATGAATGGGCCCATATGGAAAGGGTTAGGGTTAGGGTTAGAGTTCAGGACACACATATGTTCGGTTTAAAATTGGGGTTGGGTTTAGGGTTGGATAAGATGTATGTTTAATATCACACTGAATGGTACACTCTTGATGGGGAAAAATTTTGGATGTTTTTCCATTCTCCATTATAGCCTATGAGATTCATTAGAATGAATGGGCCCATATGGTAAGGGTTAGGGTTAGGGTTAGAGTTCAGGACACACATATGTTGGGTTTAAAATTGGGGTCTGGTTTAGGGTTGGGTTAGATGTATTTTTAGTATCACACTGAATGGTACACTCTTGATGGGGAAAAATTTTGGATGTTTTTCCATTCTCCATTATAGCCTATGAGATTCATTAGAATGAATGGGCCCATAGGGTTAGGGTTAGGGTTAGAGTTCAGGACACACTTATGTTTGGGTGAATATTGGGGTTGGGTTTAGGGTTGGATAAGATGTATTTTTAATATCATACTGAATGGTACACTCTTGATGGGGAAAAATTTTGGATGTTTTTCCATTATCCATTATAGCCTATGAGATTCATTAAAATGAATGGGCCCATATGGTAAGGGTTAGGGTTAGGTTTAGAGTTCAGGACACACTTATGTTTGCGTGAATATTGGAGTTGGGTTTAGGGTTGGATAAGATGTATTTTTAATATCACACTGAATGGTACACTCTTGATGGGGAAAATTTTTGGATGTTTTTCCATTCTCCATTATATCCTATGAGATTCATTAGAATGAATGGGCCCATATGGAAAGGGTTAGGGTTAGGGTTAGAGTTCAGGACACACATATGTTCGGTTTAAAATTGGGGTTGGGTTTAGGGTTGGATAAGATGTATGTTTAATATCACACTGAATGGTACACTCTTGATGGGGAAAAATTTTGGATGTTTTTCCATTCTCCATTATAGCCTATGAGATTCATTAGAATGAATGGGCCCATAGGGTAAGGGTTAGGGTTAGGGTTAGAGTTCAGGACACACATATGTTCGGTTTAAAATTGGGGTTGGGTTTAGGGTTGGGTAAGATGTATTTTTAATATCACACTGAATGGTACACTATTGATGGAGAAAAATTTTGGATGTTTTTCCATTCTCCATTATAGCCTATGAGATTCATTAGAATGAATGGGCCCATATGGTAAGGGTTAGGGTTAGGGTTAGAGTTCAGGACACACTTATGTTTGGGTGAATATTGGGGTTGGGTTTAGGGTTGGATAAGATGTATTTTTAATTTCACACTGAATGGTACACTCTTGATGGGGAAAATTTTTGGTTGTTTTTCCATTCTCCATTATATCCTATGAGATTCATTAGAATGAATGGGCCCATATGGAAAGGGTTAGGGTTAGGGTTAGAGTTCAGGACACACATATGTTCGGTTTAAAATTGGGGTTGGGTTTAGGGTTGGATAAGATGTATGTTTAATATCACACTGAATGGTACACTCTTGATGGGGAAAAATTTTGGATGTTTTTCCATTCTCCATTATAGCCTATGAGATTCATTAGAATGAATGGGCCCATATGGTAAGGGTTAGGGTTAGGGTTAGAGTTCAGGACACACATATGTTGGGTTTAAAATTGGGGTCTGGTTTAAGGTTGGGTTAGATGTATTTTTAGTATCACACTGAATGGTACACTCTTGATGGGGAAAAATTTTGGATGTTTTTCCATTCTCCATTATAGCCTATGAGATTCATTAGAATGAATGGGCCCATAGGGTTAGGGTTAGGGTTAGAGTTCAGGACACACTTATGTTTGGGTGAATATTGGGGTTGGGTTTAGGGTTGGATAAGATGTATTTTTAATATCATACTGAATGGTACACTCTTGATGGGGAAAAATTTTGGATGTTTTTCCATTATCCATTATAGCCTATGAGATTCATTAAAATGAATGGGCCCATATGGTAAGGGTTAGGGTTAGGTTTAGAGTTCAGGACACACTTATGTTTGCGTGAATATTGGAGTTGGGTTTAGGGTTGGATAAGATGTATTTTTAATATCACACTGAATGGTACACTGTTGATGGGGAAAATTTTTGGATGTTTTTCCATTCTCCATTATATCCTATGAGATTCATTAGAATGAATGGGCCCATATGGAAAGGGTTAGGGTTAGGGTTAGAGTTCAGGACACACATATGTTCGGTTTAAAATTGGGGTTGGGTTTAGGGTTGGATAAGATGTATGTTTAATATCACACTGAATGGTACACTCTTGATGGGGAAAAATTTTGGATGTTTTTCCATTCTCCATTATAGCCTATGAGATTCATTAGAATGAATGGGCCCATAGGGTAAGGGTTAGGGTTAGGGTTAGAGTTCAGGACACACATATGTTCGGTTTAAAATTGGGGTTGGGTTTAGGGTTGGGTAAGATGTATTTTTAATTTCACACTGAATGGTACACTCTTGATGGGGAAAATTTTTGGTTGTTTTTCCATTCTCCATTATATCCTATGAGATTCATTAGAATGAATGGGCCCATATGGAAAGCGTTAGGGTTAGAGTTCAGGACACACATATGTTCGGTTTAAAATTGGGGTTGGGTTTAGGGTTGGATAAGATGTATGTTTAATATCACACTGAATGGTACACTCTTGATGGGGAAAAATTTTGGATGTTTTTCCATTCTCCATTATAGCCTATGAGATTCATTAGAATGAATGGGCCCATATGGTAAGGGTTAGGGTTAGGGTTAGAGTTCAGGACACACATATGTTGGGTTTAAAATTGGGGTCTGGTTTAGGGTTGGGTTAGATGTATTTTTAGTATCACACTGAATGGTACACTCTTGATGGGGAAAAATTTTGGATGTTTTTCCATTCTCCATTATAGCCTATGAGATTCATTAGAATGAATGGGCCCATAGGGTTAGGGTTAGGGTTAGAGTTCAGGACACACTTATGTTTGGGTGAATATTGGGGTTGGGTTTAGGGTTGGATAAGATGTATTTTTAATATCATACTGAATGGTACACTCTTGATGGGGAAAAATTTTGGATGTTTTTCCATTATCCATTATAGCCTATGAGATTCATTAAAATGAATGGGCCCATATGGTAAGGGTTAGGGTTAGGTTTAGAGTTCAGGACACACTTATGTTTGCGTGAATATTGGAGTTGGGTTTAGGGTTGGATAAGATGTATTTTTAATATCACACTGAATGGTACACTCTTGATGGGGAAAATTTTTGGATGTTTTTCCATTCTCCATTATATCCTATGAGATTCATTAGAATGAATGGGCCCATATGGAAAGGGTTAGGGTTAGGGTTAGAGTTCAGGACACACATATGTTCGGTTTAAAATTGGGGTTGGGTTTAGGGTTGGATAAGATGTATGTTTAATATCACACTGAATGGTACACTCTTGATGGGGAAAAATTTTGGATGTTTTTCCATTCTCCATTATAGCCTATGAGATTCATTAGAATGAATGGGCCCATAGGGTAAGGGTTAGGGTTAGGGTTAGAGTTCAGGACACACATATGTTCGGTTTAAAATTGGGGTTGGGTTTAGGGTTGGGTAAGATGTATTTTTAGTATCACACTGAATGGTACACTCTTGATGGGGAAAAATTTTGGATGTTTTTCCATTCTCCATTATAGCCTATGAGATTCATTAGAATGAATGGGCCCATAGGGTTAGGGTTAGGGTTAGAGTTCAGGACACACTTATGTTTGGGTGAATATTGGGGTTGGGTTTAGGGTTGGATAAGATGTATTTTTAATATCATACTGAATGGTACACTCTTGATGGGGAAAAATTTTGGATGTTTTTCCATTATCCATTATAGCCTATGAGATTCATTAAAATGAATGGGCCCATATGGTAAGGGTTAGGGTTAGGTTTAGAGTTCAGGACACACTTATGTTTGCGTGAATATTGGAGTTGGGTTTAGGGTTGGATAAGATGTATTTTTAATATCACACTGAATGGTACACTCTTGATGGGGAAAATTTTTGGATGTTTTTCCATTCTCCATTATATCCTATGAGATTCATTAGAATGAATGGGCCCATATGGAAAGGGTTAGGGTTAGGGTTAGAGTTCAGGACACACATATGTTCGGTTTAAAATTGGGGTTGGGTTTAGGGTTGGATAAGATGTATGTTTAATATCACACTGAATGGTACACTCTTGATGGGGAAAAATTTTGGATGTTTTTCCATTCTCCATTATAGCCTATGAGATTCATTAGAATGAATGGGCCCATAGGGTAAGGGTTAGGGTTAGGGTTAGAGTTCAGGACACACATATGTTCGGTTTAAAATTGGGGTTGGGTTTAGGGTTGGGTAAGATGTATTTTTAATATCACACTGAATGGTACACTATTGATGGAGAAAAATTTTGGATGTTTTTCCATTCTCCATTATAGCCTATGAGATTCATTAGAATGAATGGGCCCATATGGTAAGGGTTAGGGTTAGGGTTAGAGTTCAGGACACACTTATGTTTGGGTGAATATTGGGGTTGGGTTTAGGGTTGGATAAGATGTATTTTTAATTTCACACTGAATGGTACACTCTTGATGGGGAAAATTTTTGGTTGTTTTTCCATTCTCCATTATATCCTATGAGATTCATTAGAATGAATGGGCCCATATGGAAAGGGTTAGGGTTAGGGTTAGAGTTCAGGACACACATATGTTCGGTTTAAAATTGGGGTTGGGTTTAGGGTTGGATAAGATGTATGTTTAATATCACACTGAATGGTACACTCTTGATGGGGAAAAATTTTGGATGTTTTTCCATTCTCCATTATAGCCTATGAGATTCATTAGAATGAATGGGCCCATATGGTAAGGGTTAGGGTTAGGGTTAGAGTTCAGGACACACATATGTTGGGTTTAAAATTGGGGTCTGGTTTAGGGTTGGGTTAGATGTATTTTTAGTATCACACTGAATGGTACACTCTTGATGGGGAAAAATTTTGGATGTTTTTCCATTCTCCATTATAGCCTATGAGATTCATTAGAATGAATGGGCCCATAGGGTTAGGGTTAGGGTTAGAGTTCAGGACACACTTATGTTTGGGTGAATATTGGGGTTGGGTTTAGGGTTGGATAAGATGTATTTTTAATATCATACTGAATGGTACACTCTTGATGGGGAAAAATTTTGGATGTTTTTCCATTATCCATTATAGCCTATGAGATTCATTAAAATGAATGGGCCCATATGGTAAGGGTTAGGGTTAGGTTTAGAGTTCAGGACACACTTATGTTTGCGTGAATATTGGAGTTGGGTTTAGGGTTGGATAAGATGTATTTTTAATATCACACTGAATGGTACACTGTTGATGGGGAAAATTTTTGGATGTTTTTCCATTCTCCATTATATCCTATGAGATTCATTAGAATGAATGGGCCCATATGGAAAGGGTTAGGGTTAGGGTTAGAGTTCAGGACACACATATGTTCGGTTTAAAATTGGGGTTGGGTTTAGGGTTGGATAAGATGTATGTTTAATATCACACTGAATGGTACACTCTTGATGGGGAAAAATTTTGGATGTTTTTCCATTCTCCATTATAGCCTATGAGATTCATTAGAATGAATGGGCCCATAGGGTAAGGGTTAGGGTTAGGGTTAGAGTTCAGGACACACATATGTTCGGTTTAAAATTGGGGTTGGGTTTAGGGTTGGGTAAGATGTATTTTTAATATCACACTGAATGGTACACTATTGATGGAGAAAAATTTTGGATGTTTTTCCATTCTCCATTATAGCCTATGAGATTCATTAGAATGAATGGGCCCATATGGTAAGGGTTAGGGTTAGGGTTAGAGTTCAGGACACACTTATGTTTTTGGTGAATATTGGGGTTGGGTTTAGGGTTGGATAAGATGTATTTTTAATTTCACACTGAATGGTACACTCTTGATGGGGAAAATTTTTGGTTGTTTTTCCATTCTCCATTATATCCTATGAGATTCATTAGAATGAATGGGCCCATATGGAAAGGGTTAGGGTTAGGGTTAGAGTTCAGGACACACATATGTTCGGTTTAAAATTGGGGTTGGGTTTAGGGTTGGATAAGATGTATGTTTAATATCACACTGAATGGTACACTCTTGATGGGGAAAAATTTTGGATGTTTTTCCATTCTCCATTATAGCCTATGAGATTCATTAGAATGAATGGGCCCATATGGTAAGGGTTAGGGTTTGGGTTATAGTTCAGGACACACATATGTTGGGTTTAAAATTGGGGTCTGGTTTAGGGTTGGGTTAGATGTATTTTTAGTATCACACTGAATGGTACACTCTTGATGGGGAAAAATTTTGGATGTTTTTCCATTCTCCATTATAGCCTATGAGATTCATTAGAATGAATGGGCCTATAGGGTTAGGGTTAGGGTTAGAGTTCAGGACACACTTATGTTTGGGTGAATATTGGGGTTGGGTTTAGGGTTGGATTAGATGTATTTTTAATATCATACTGAATGGTACACTCTTGATGGGGAAAAATTTTGGATGTTTTTCCATTATCCATTATAGCCTATGAGATTCATTAAAATGAATGGGCCCATATGGTAAGGGTTAGGGTTAGGTTTAGAGTTCAGGACACACTTATGTTTGCGTGAATATTGGAGTTGGGTTTAGGGTTGGATAAGATGTATTTTTAATATCACACGGAATGGTACACTCTTGATGGGGAAAATTTTTGGATGTTTTTCCATTCTCCATTATATCCTATGAGATTCATTAGAATGAATGGGCCCATATGGAAAGGGTTAGGGTTAGGGTTAGAGTTCAGGACACACATATGTTCGGTTTAAAATTGGGGTTGGGTTTAGGGTTGGATAAGATGTATGTTTAATATCACACTGAATGGTACACTCTTGATGGGGAAAAATTTTGGATGTTTTTCCATTCTCCATTATAGCCTATGAGATTCATTAGAATGAATGGGCCCATAGGGTAAGGGTTAGGGTTAGGGTTAGAGTTCAGGACACACATATGTTCGGTTTAAAATTGGGGTTGGGTTTAGGGTTGGGTAAGATGTATTTTTAATATCACACTGAATGGTACACTATTGATGGAGAAAAATTTTGGATGTTTTTCCATTCTCCATTATAGCCTATGAGATTCATTAGAATGAATGGGCCCATATGGTAAGGGTTAGGGTTAGGGTTAGAGTTCAGGACACACTTATGTTTGGGTGAATATTGGGGTTGGGTTTAGGGTTGGATAAGATGTATTTTTAATTTCACACTGAATGGTACACTCTTGATGGGGAAAATTTTTGGTTGTTTTTCCATTCTCCATTATATCCTATGAGATTCATTAGAATGAATGGGCCCATATGGAAAGGGTTAGGGTTAGGGTTAGAGTTCAGGACACACATATGTTCGGTTTAAAATTGGGGTTGGGTTTAGGGTTGGATAAGATGTATGTTTAATATCACACTGAATGGTACACTCTTGATGGGGAAAAATTTTGGATGTTTTTCCATTCTCCATTATAGCCTATGAGATTCATTAGAATGAATGGGCCCATATGGTAAGGGTTAGGGTTAGGGTTAGAGTTCAGGACACACATATGTTGGGTTTAAAATTGGGGTCTGGTTTAGGGTTGGGTTAGATGTATTTTTAGTATCACACTGAATGGTACACTCTTGATGGGGAAAAATTTTGGATGTTTTTCCATTCTCCATTATAGCCTATGAGATTCATTAGAATGAATGGGCCCATAGGGTTAGGGTTAGGGTTAGAGTTCAGGACACACTTATGTTTGGGTGAATATTGGGGTTGGGTTTAGGGTTGGATAAGATGTATTTTTAATATCATACTGAATGGTACACTCTTGATGGGGAAAAATTTTGGATGTTTTTCCATTATCCATTATAGCCTATGAGATTCATTAAAATGAATGGGCCCATATGGTAAGGGTTAGGGTTAGGTTTAGAGTTCAGGACACACTTATGTTTGCGTGAATATTGGAGTTGGGTTTAGGGTTGGATAAGATGTATTTTTAATATCACACTGAATGGTACACTCTTGATGGGGAAAATTTTTGGATGTTTTTCCATTCTCCATTATATCCTATGAGATTCATTAGAATGAATGGGCCCATATAGAAAGGGTTAGGGTTAGGGTTAGAGTTCAGGACACACATATGTTCGGTTTAAAATTGGGGTTGGGTTTAGGGTTGGATAAGATGTATGTTTAATATCACACTGAATGGTACACTCTTGATGGGGAAAAATTTTGGATGTTTTTCCATTCTCCATTATAGCCTATGAGATTCATTAGAATGAATGGGCCCATAGGGTTAGGGTTAGGGTTAGAGTTCAGGACACACTTATGTTTGGGTGAATATTGGGGTTGGGTTTAGGGTTGGATAAGATGTATTTTTAATATCACACTGAATGGTACACTCTTGATGGGGAAAAATTTTGGATGTTTTTCCATTCTCCATTATAGCCTATGAGATTCATTAAAATGAATGGGCCCATATGGTAAGGGTTAGGGTTAGGGTTAGAGTTCAGGAAACACATATGTTCGGTTTAAAATTGGGGTTGGGTTTAGGGTTGGGTAAGATGTATTTTTAATATCACACTGAATGGTACACTATTGATGGAGAAAAATTTTGGATGTTTTTCCATTCTCCATTATAGCCTATGAGATTCATTAGAATGAATGGGCCCATAGGGTTAGGGTTAGGGTTAGGGTTAGAATTAAGGACACACTTATGTTTGGGTGAATATTGGGGTTGGGTTTAGGGTTGGATTAGATGTATTTTTAATATCACACTGAATGGTACACTCTTGATGGGGAAAATTTTTGGATGTTTTTCCATTCTCCATTATATCCTATGAGATTCATTAGAATGAATGGGCCCATATGGAAAGGGTTAGGGTTAGGGTTAGAGTTCAGGACACACTTATGTTTGCGTGAATATTGGAGTTGGGTTTAGGGTTGGATAAGATGTATTTTTAATATCAAACTGAATGGTACACTCTTGATGGGGAAAAATTTTGGATGTTTTTCCATTCTCCATTATAGCCTATGAGATTCATTAGAATGAATGGGCCCATATGGTAAGGGTTAGGGTTAGGGTTAGAGTTCAGGACACACTTATGTTTGGGTGAATATTGGGGTTGGGTTTAGGGTTGGATAAGATGTATTTTTAATTTCACACTGAATGGTACACTCTTGATGGGGAAAATTTTTGGATGTTTTTCCATTCTCCATTATATCCTATGAGATTCATTAGAATGAATGGGCCCATATGGAAAGGGTTAGGGTTAGGGTTAGAGTTCAGGACACACATATGTTCGGTTTAAAATTGGGGTTGGGTTTAGGGTTGGATAAGATGTATGTTTAATATCACACTGAATGGTACACTCTTGATGGGGAAAAATTTTGGATGTTTTTCCATTCTCCATTATAGCCTATGAGATTCATTAGAATGAATGGGCCCATAGGGTAAGGGTTAGGGTTAGGGTTAGAGTTCAGGACACACATATGTTCGGTTTAAAATTGGGGTTGGGTTTAGGGTTGGGTAAGATGTATTTTTAATATCACACTGAATGGTACACTATTGATGGAGAAAAATTTTGGATGTTTTTCCATTCTCCATTATATCCTATGAGATTCATTAGAATGAATGGGCCCATATGGTAAGGGTTAGGGTTAGGGTTAGAGTTCAGGACACACTTATGTTTGGGTGAATATTGGGATTGGGTTTAGGGTTGGATAAGATGTATTTTTAATTTCACACTGAATGGTACACTCTTGATGGGGAAAATTTTTGGTTGTTTTTCCATTCTCCATTATATCCTATGAGATTCATTAGAATGAATGGGCCCATATGGAAAGGGTTAGGGTTAGGGTTAGAGTTCAGGACACACATATGTTCGGTTTAAAATTGGGGTTGGGTTTAGGGTTGGATAAGATGTATGTTTAATATCACACTGAATGGTACACTCTTGATGGGGAAAAATTTTGGATGTTTTTCCATTCTCCATTATAGCCTATGAGATTCATTAGAATGAATGGGCCCATATGGTAAGGGTTAGGGTTAGGGTTAGAGTTCAGGACACACATATGTTGGGTTTAAAATTGGGGTCCGGTTTAGGGTTGGGTTAGATGTATTTTTAATATCACACTGAATGGTACACTCTTGATGGGGAAAAATTTTGGATGTTTTTCCATTCTCCATTATAGCCTATGAGATTCATTAGAATGAATGGGCCCATAGGGTTAGGGTTAGAGTTCAGGACACACTTATGTTTGGGTGAATATTGGGGTTGGGTTTAGGGTTGGATAAGATGTATTTTTAATATCACACTGAATGGTACACTCTTGATGGGGAAAAATTTTGGATGTTTTTCCATTATCCATTATAGCCTATGAGATTCATTAAAATGAATGGGCCCATATGGTAAGGGTTAGGGTTAGGGTTAGAGTTCAGGAAACACATATGTTCGGTTTAAAATTGGGGTTGGGTTTAGGGTTGGGTAAGATGTATTTTTAATATCACACTGAATGGTACACTATTGATGGAGAAAAATTTTGGATGTTTTTCCATTCTCCATTATAGCCTATGAGATTCTTTAGAATGAATGGGCCCATATGGTAAGGGTTAGGGTTAGGTTTAGAGTTCAGGACACAGTTATGTTTGCGTGAATATTGGAGTTGGGTTTAGGGTTGGATAAGATGTATTTTTAATATCACACTGAATGGTACACTCTTGATGGGGAAAATTTTTGGATGTTTTTCCATTCTCCATTATATCCTATGAGATTCATTAGAATGAATGGGCCCATATGGAAAGGGTTAGGGTTAGGGTTAGAGTTCAGGACACACATATGTTCGGTTTAAAATTGGGGTTGGGTTTAGGGTTGGATAAGATGTATGTTTAATATCACACTGAATGGTACACTCTTGATGGGGAAAAATTTTGGATGTTTTTCCATTCTCCATTATAGCCTATGAGATTCATTAGAATGAATGGGCCTATAGGGTTAGGGTTAGGGTTAGAGTTCAGGACACACTTATGTTTGGGTGAATATTGGGGTTGGGTTTAGGGTTGGATAAGATGTATTTTTAATATCACACTGAATGGTACACTCTTGATGGGGAAAATTTTTGGTTGTTTTTCCATTCTCCATTATATCCTATGAGATTCATTAGAATGAATGGGCCCATATGGAAAGGGTTAGGGTTAGGGTTAGAGTTCAGGACACACATATGTTCGGTTTAAAATTGGGGTTGGGTTTAGGGTTGGATAAGATGTATGTTTAATATCACACTGAATGGTACACTCTTGATGGGGAAAAATTTTGGATGTTTTTCCATTCTCCATTATAGCCTATGAGATTCATTAGAATGAATGGGCCCATATGGTAAGGGTTAGGGTTAGGGTTAGAGTTCAGGACACACATATGTTGGGTTTAAAATTGGGGTCTGGTTTAGGGTTGGGTTAGATGTATTTTTAGTATCACACTGAATGGTACACTCTTGATGGGGAAAAATTTTGGATGTTTTTCCATTCTCCATTATAGCCTATGAGATTCATTAGAATGAATGGGCCCATAGGGTTAGGGTTAGGGTTAGAGTTCAGGACACACTTATGTTTGGGTGAATATTGGGGTTGGGTTTAGGGTTGGATAAGATGTATTTTTAATATCATACTGAATGGTACACTCTTGATGGGGAAAAATTTTGGATGTTTTTCCATTATCCATTATAGCCTATGAGATTCATTAAAATGAATGGGCCCATATGGTAAGGGTTAGGGTTAGGTTTAGAGTTCAGGACACACTTATGTTTGCGTGAATATTGGAGTTGGGTTTAGGGTTGGATAAGATGTATTTTTAATATCACACTGAATGGTACACTCTTGATGGGGAAAATTTTTGGATGTTTTTCCATTCTCCATTATATCCTATGAGATTCATTAGAATGAATGGGCCCATATAGAAAGGGTTAGGGTTAGGGTTAGAGTTCAGGACACACATATGTTCGGTTTAAAATTGGGGTTGGGTTTAGGGTTGGATAAGATGTATGTTTAATATCACACTGAATGGTACACTCTTGATGGGGAAAAATTTTGGATGTTTTTCCATTCTCCATTATAGCCTATGAGATTCATTAGAATGAATGGGCCCATAGGGTTAGGGTTAGGGTTAGAGTTCAGGACACACTTATGTTTGGGTGAATATTGGGGTTGGGTTTAGGGTTGGATAAGATGTATTTTTAATATCACACTGAATGGTACACTCTTGATGGGGAAAAATTTTGGATGTTTTTCCATTCTCCATTATAGCCTATGAGATTCATTAAAATGAATGGGCCCATATGGTAAGGGTTAGGGTTAGGGTTAGAGTTCAGGAAACACATATGTTCGGTTTAAAATTGGGGTTGGGTTTAGGGTTGGGTAAGATGTATTTTTAATATCACACTGAATGGTACACTATTGATGGAGAAAAATTTTGGATGTTTTTCCATTCTCCATTATAGCCTATGAGATTCATTAGAATGAATGGGCCCATAGGGTTAGGGTTAGGGTTAGGGTTAGAATTAAGGACACACTTATGTTTGGGTGAATATTGGGGTTGGGTTTAGGGTTGGATTAGATGTATTTTTAATATCACACTGAATGGTACACTCTTGATGGGGAAAATTTTTGGATGTTTTTCCATTCTCCATTATATCCTATGAGATTCATTAGAATGAATGGGCCCATATGGAAAGGGTTAGGGTTAGGGTTAGAGTTCAGGACACACTTATGTTTGCGTGAATATTGGAGTTGGGTTTAGGGTTGGATAAGATGTATTTTTAATATCAAACTGAATGGTACACTCTTGATGGGGAAAAATTTTGGATGTTTTTCCATTCTCCATTATAGCCTATGAGATTCATTAGAATGAATGGGCCCATATGGTAAGGGTTAGGGTTAGGGTTAGAGTTCAGGACACACTTATGTTTGGGTGAATATTGGGGTTGGGTTTAGGGTTGGATAAGATGTATTTTTAATTTCACACTGAATGGTACACTCTTGATGGGGAAAATTTTTGGATGTTTTTCCATTCTCCATTATATCCTATGAGATTCATTAGAATGAATGGGCCCATATGGAAAGGGTTAGGGTTAGGGTTAGAGTTCAGGACACACATATGTTCGGTTTAAAATTGGGGTTGGGTTTAGGGTTGGATAAGATGTATGTTTAATATCACACTGAATGGTACACTCTTGATGGGGAAAAATTTTGGATGTTTTTCCATTCTCCATTATAGCCTATGAGATTCATTAGAATGAATGGGCCCATAGGGTAAGGGTTAGGGTTAGGGTTAGAGTTCAGGACACACATATGTTCGGTTTAAAATTGGGGTTGGGTTTAGGGTTGGGTAAGATGTATTTTTAATATCACACTGAATGGTACACTATTGATGGAGAAAAATTTTGGATGTTTTTCCATTCTCCATTATATCCTATGAGATTCATTAGAATGAATGGGCCCATATGGTAAGGGTTAGGGTTAGGGTTAGAGTTCAGGACACACTTATGTTTGGGTGAATATTGGGATTGGGTTTAGGGTTGGATAAGATGTATTTTTAATTTCACACTGAATGGTACACTCTTGATGGGGAAAATTTTTGGTTGTTTTTCCATTCTCCATTATATCCTATGAGATTCATTAGAATGAATGGGCCCATATGGAAAGGGTTAGGGTTAGGGTTAGAGTTCAGGACACACATATGTTCGGTTTAAAATTGGGGTTGGGTTTAGGGTTGGATAAGATGTATGTTTAATATCACACTGAATGGTACACTCTTGATGGGGAAAAATTTTGGATGTTTTTCCATTCTCCATTATAGCCTATGAGATTCATTAGAATGAATGGGCCCATATGGTAAGGGTTAGGGTTAGGGTTAGAGTTCAGGACACACATATGTTGGGTTTAAAATTGGGGTCCGGTTTAGGGTTGGGTTAGATGTATTTTTAATATCACACTGAATGGTACACTCTTGATGGGGAAAAATTTTGGATGTTTTTCCATTCTCCATTATAGCCTATGAGATTCATTAGAATGAATGGGCCCATAGGGTTAGGGTTAGAGTTCAGGACACACTTATGTTTGGGTGAATATTGGGGTTGGGTTTAGGGTTGGATAAGATGTATTTTTAATATCACACTGAATGGTACACTCTTGATGGGGAAAAATTTTGGATGTTTTTCCATTATCCATTATAGCCTATGAGATTCATTAAAATGAATGGGCCCATATGGTAAGGGTTAGGGTTAGGGTTAGAGTTCAGGAAACACATATGTTCGGTTTAAAATTGGGGTTGGGTTTAGGGTTGGGTAAGATGTATTTTTAATATCACACTGAATGGTACACTATTGATGGAGAAAAATTTTGGATGTTTTTCCATTCTCCATTATAGCCTATGAGATTCTTTAGAATGAATGGGCCCATATGGTAAGGGTTAGGGTTAGGTTTAGAGTTCAGGACACAGTTATGTTTGCGTGAATATTGGAGTTGGGTTTAGGGTTGGATAAGATGTATTTTTAATATCACACTGAATGGTACACTCTTGATGGGGAAAATTTTTGGATGTTTTTCCATTCTCCATTATATCCTATGAGATTCATTAGAATGAATGGGCCCATATGGAAAGGGTTAGGGTTAGGGTTAGAGTTCAGGACACACATATGTTCGGTTTAAAATTGGGGTTGGGTTTAGGGTTGGATAAGATGTATGTTTAATATCACACTGAATGGTACACTCTTGATGGGGAAAAATTTTGGATGTTTTTCCATTCTCCATTATAGCCTATGAGATTCATTAAAATGAATGGGCCCATATGGTAAGGGTTAGGGTTAGGGTTAGAGTTCAGGAAACACATATGTTCGGTTTAAAATTGGGGTTGGGTTTAGGGTTGGGTAAGATGTATTTTTAATATCACACTGAATGGTACACTATTGATGGAGAAAAATTTTGGATGTTTTTCCATTCTCCATTATAGCCTATGAGATTCATTAGAATGAATGGGCCCATAGGGTTAGGGTTACGGGTTAGGGTTAGAATTAAGGACACACTTATGTTTGGGTGAATATTGGGGTTGGGTTTAGGGTTGGATTAGATGTATTTTTAATATCACACTGAATGGTACACTCTTGATGGGGAAAATTTTTGGATGTTTTTCCATTCTCCATTATATCCTATGAGATTCATTAGAATGAATGGGCCCATATGGAAAGGGTTAGGGTTAGGGTTAGAGTTCAGGACACACTTATGTTTGCGTGAATATTGGAGTTGGGTTTAGGGTTGGATAAGATGTATTTTTAATATCAAACTGAATGGTACACTCTTGATGGGGAAAAATTTTGGATGTTTTTCCATTCTCCATTATAGCCTATGAGATTCATTAGAATGAATGGGCCCATATGGTAAGGGTTAGGGTTAGGGTTAGAGTTCAGTACACACTTATGTTTGGGTGAATATTGGGGTTGGGTTTAGGGTTGGATAAGATGTATTTTTAATTTCACACTGAATGGTACACTCTTGATGGGGAAAATTTTTGGATGTTTTTCCATTCTCCATTATATCCTATGAGATTCATTAGAATGAATGGGCCCATATGGAAAGGGTTAGGGTTAGGGTTAGAGTTCAGGACACACATGTGTTCGGTTTAAAATTGGGGTTGGGTTTAGGGTTGGATAAGATGTATGTTTAATATCACACTGAATGGTACACTCTTGATGGGGAAAAATTTTGGATGTTTTTCCATTCTCCATTATAGCCTATGAGATTCATTAGAATGAATGGGCCCATAGGGTAAGGGTTAGGGTTAGGGTTAGAGTTCAGGACACACATATGTTCGGTTTAAAATTGGGGTTGGGTTTAGGGTTGGGTAAGATGTATTTTTAATATCACACTGAATGGTACACTATTGATGGAGAAAAATTTTGGATGTTTTTCCATTCTCCATTATATCCTATGAGATTCATTAGAATGAATGGGCCCATATGGTAAGGGTTAGGGTTAGGGTTAGAGTTCAGGACACACTTATGTTTGGGTGAATATTGGGATTGGGTTTAGGGTTGGATAAGATGTATTTTTAATTTCACACTGAATGGTACACTCTTGATGGGGAAAATTTTTGGTTGTTTTTCCATTCTCCATTATATCCTATGAGATTCATTAGAATGAATGGGCCCATATGGAAAGGGTTAGGGTTAGGGTTAGAGTTCAGGACACACATATGTTCGGTTTAAAATTGGGTTGGGTTTAGGGTTGGATAAGATGTATGTTTAATATCACACTGAATGGTACACTCTTGATGGGGAAAAATTTTGGATGTTTTTCCATTCTCCATTATAGCCTATGAGATTCATTAGAATGAATGGGCCCATATGGTAAGGGTTAGGGTTAGGGTTAGAGTTCAGGACACACATATGTTGGGTTTAAAATTGGGGTCCGGTTTAGGGTTGGGTTAGATGTATTTTTAATATCACACTGAATGGTACACTCTTGATGGGGAAAAATTTTGGATGTTTTTCCATTCTCCATTATAGCCTATGAGATTCATTAGAATGAATGGGCCCATAGGGTTAGGGTTAGAGTTCAGGACACACTTATGTTTGGGTGAATATTGGGGTTGGGTTTAGGGTTGGATAAGATGTATTTTTAATATCACACTGAATGGTACACTCTTGATGGGGAAAATTTTTGGATGTTTTTCCATTATCCATTATAGCCTATGAGATTCATTAAAATGAATGGGCCCATATGGTAAGGGTTAGGGTTAGGGTTAGAGTTCAGGAAACACATATGTTCGGTTTAAAATTGGGGTTGGGTTTAGGGTTGGGTAAGATGTATTTTTAATATCACACTGAATGGTACACTATTGATGGAGAAAAATTTTGGATGTTTTTCCATTCTCCATTATAGCCTATGAGATTCTTTAGAATGAATGGGCCCATATGGTAAGGGTTAGGGTTAGGTTTAGAGTTCAGGACACACTTATGTTTGCGTGAATATTGGAGTTGGGTTTAGGGTTGGATAAGATGTATTTTTAATATCAAACTGAATGGTACACTCTTGATGGGGAAAAATTTTGGATGTTTTTCCATTCTCCATTATAGCCTATGAGATTCATTAGAATGAATGGGCCCATATGGTAAGGGTTAGGGTTAGGGTTAGAGTTCAGTACACACTTATGTTTGGGTGAATATTGGGGTTGGGTTTAGGGTTGGATAAGATGTATTTTTAATTTCACACTGAATGGTACACTCTTGATGGGGAAAATTTTTGGATGTTTTTCCATTCTCCATTATATCCTATGAGATTCATTAGAATGAATGGGCCCATATGGAAAGGGTTAGGGTTAGGGTTAGAGTTCAGGACACACATATGTTCGGTTTAAAATTGGGGTTGGGTTTAGGGTTGGATAAGATGTATGTTTAATATCACACTGAATGGTACACTCTTGATGGGGAAAAATTTTGGATGTTTTTCCATTCTCCATTATAGCCTATGAGATTCATTAGAATGAATGGGCCCATAGGGTAAGGGTTAGGGTTAGGGTTAGAGTTCAGGACACACATATGTTCGGTTTAAAATTGGGGTTGGGTTTAGGGTTGGGTAAGATGTATTTTTAATATCACACTGAATGGTACACTATTGATGGAGAAAAATTTTGGATGTTTTTCCATTCTCCATTATATCCTATGAGATTCATTAGAATGAATGGGCCCATATGGTAAGGGTTAGGGTTAGGGTTAGAGTTCAGGACACACTTATGTTTGGGTGAATATTGGGATTGGGTTTAGGGTTGGATAAGATGTATTTTTAATTTCACACTGAATGGTACACTCTTGATGGGGAAAATTTTTGGTTGTTTTTCCATTCTCCATTATATCCTATGAGATTCATTAGAATGAATGGGCCCATATGGAAAGGGTTAGGGTTAGGGTTAGAGTTCAGGACACACATATGTTCGGTTTAAAATTGGGGTTGGGTTTAGGGTTGGATAAGATGTATGTTTAATATCACACTGAATGGTACACTCTTGATGGGGAAAAATTTTGGATGTTTTTCCATTCTCCATTATAGCCTATGAGATTCATTAGAATGAATGGGCCCATAGGGTAAGGGTTAGGGTTAGGGTTAGAGTTCAGGACACACATATGTTGGGTTTAAAATTGGGGTCCGGTTTAGGGTTGGGTTAGATGTATTTTTAATATCACACTGAATGGTACACTCTTGATGGGGAAAAATTTTGGATGTTTTTCCATTCTCCATTATAGCCTATGAGATTCATTAGAATGAATGGGCCCATAGGGTTAGGGTTAGAGTTCAGGACACACTTATGTTTGGGTGAATATTGGGGTTGGGTTTAGGGTTGGATAAGATGTATTTTTAATTTCACACTGAATGGTACACTCTTGATGGGGAAAATTTTTGGATGTTTTTCCATTCTCCATTATATCCTATGAGATTCATTACAATGAATGGGCCCATATGGAAAGGGTTAGGGTTAGGGTTAGAGTTCAGGACACACATATGTTCGGTTTAAAATTGGGGTTGGGTTTAGGGTTGGATAAGATGTATGTTTAATATCACACTGAATGGTACACTCTTGATGGGGAAAAATTTTGGATGTTTTTCCATTCTCCATTATAGCCTATGAGATTCATTAGAATGAATGGGCCCATATGGTAAGGGTTAGGGTTAGGGTTAGAGTTCAGGACACACTTATGTTTGGGTGAATATTGGGGTTGGGTTTAGGGTTGGATAAGATGTATTTTTAATATCACACTGAATGGTACACTCTTGATGGGGAAAAATTTTGGATGTTTTTCCATTCTCCATTATAGCCTATGAGATTCATTAAAATGAATGGGCCCATATGGTAAGGGTTAGGGTTAGGGTTAGAGTTCAGGAAACACATATGTTCTGTTTAAAATTGGGGTTGGGTTTAGGGTTGGGTAAGATGTATTTTTAATATCACACTGAATGGTACACTATTGATGGAGAAAAATTTTGGATGTTTTTCCATTCTCCATTATAGCCTATGAGATTCTTTAGAATGAATGGGCCCATATGGTAAGGGTTAGGGTTAGGTTTAGAGTTCAGGACACACTTATGTTTGCGTGAATATTGGAGTTGGGTTTAGGGTTGGATAAGATGTATTTTTAATGTCACACTGAATGGTACACTCTTGATGGGGAAAAATTTTGGATGTTTTTCCATTCTCCATTATATCCTATGAGATTCATTAGAATGAATGGGCCCATATGGAAAGGGTTAGGGTTAGGGTTAGAGTTCAGGACACACATATGTTCGGTTTAAAATTGGGGTTGGGTTTAGGGTTGGATAAGATGTATGTTTAATATCACACTGAATGGTACACTCTTGATGGGGAAAAATTTTGGATGTTTTTCCATTCTCCATTATATCCTATGAGATTCATTAGAATGAATGGGCCCATATGGTAAGGGTTAGGGTTAGAGTTCAGGACACACATATGTTCGGTTTAAAATTGGGGTTGGGTTTAGGGTTGGGTAAGATGTATTTTTAATATCACACTGAATGGTACACTATTGATGGAGAAAAATTTTGGATGTTTTTCCATTCTCCATTATAGCCTATGAGATTCATTAGAATGAATGGGCCCATATGGTAAGGGTTAGGGTTAGGGTTAGAGTTCAGGACACACATATGTTTGGGTGAATATTGGGGTTGGGTTTAGGGTTGGATAAGATGTATTTTTAATTTCACACTGAATGGTACACTCTTGATGGGGAAAATTTTTGGATGTTTTTCCATTCTCCATTATATCCTATGAGATTCATTACAATGAATGGGCCCATATGGAAAGGGTTAGGGTTAGGGTTAGAGTTCAGGACACACATATGTTCGGTTTAAAATTGGGGTTGGGTTTAGGGTTGGATAAGATGTATGTTTAATATCACACTGAATGGTTCACTCTTGATGGGGAAAAATTTTGGATGTTTTTCCATTCTCCATTATAGCCTATGAGATTCATTAGAATGAATGGGCCCATATGGTAAGGGTTAGGGTTAGGGTTAGAGTTCAGGACACACATATGTTGGGTTTAAAATTGGGGTCTGGTTTAGGGTTGGGTTAGATGTATTTTTAATATCACACTGAATGGTACACTCTTGATGGGGAAAAATTTTGGATGTTTTTCCATTCTCCATTATAGCCTATGAGATTCATTAGAATGAATGGGCCCATAGGGTTAGGGTTAGGGTTAGAGTTCAGGACACACTTATGTTTGGGTGAATATTGGGGTTGGGTTTAGGGTTGGATAAGATGTATTTTTAATATCACACTGAATGGTACACTCTTGATGGGGAAAAATTTTGGATGTTTTTCCATTCTCCATTATAGCCTATGAGATTCATTAAAATGAATGGGCCCATATGGTAAGGGTTAGGGTTAGGGTTAGAGTTCAGGAAACACATATGTTCGGTTTAAAATTGGGGTTGGGTTTAGGGTTGGGTAAGATGTATTTTTAATATCACACTGAATGGTACACTATTGATGGAGAAAAATTTTGGATGTTTTTCCATTCTCCATTATAGCCTATGAGATTCTTTAGAATGAATGGGCCCATATGGTAAGGGTTAGGGTTAGGTTTAGAGTTCAGGACACACTTATGTTTGCGTGAATATTGGAGTTGGGTTTAGGGTTGGATAAGATGTATTTTTAATATCACACTGAATGGTACACTATTGATGGGGAAAATTTTTGGATGTTTTTCCATTCTCCATTATATCCTATGAGATTCATTAGAATGAATGGGCCCATATGGAAAGGGTTAGGGTTAGGGTTAGAGTTCAGGACACACATATGTTCGGTTTAAAATTGGGGTTGGGTTTAGGGTTGGATAAGATGTATGTTTAATATCACACTGAATGGTACACTCTTGATGGGGAAAAATTTTGGATGTTTTTCCATTCTCCATTATAGCCTATGAGATTCATTAGAATGAATGGGCCCATATGGTAAGGGTTAGGGTTAGAGTTCAGGACACACATATGTTCGGTTTAAAATTGGGGTTGGGTTTAGGGTTGGGTAAGATGTATTTTTAATATCACACTGAATGGTACACTATTGATGGAGAAAAATTTTGGATGTTTTTCCATTCTCCATTATAGCCTATGAGATTCATTAGAATGAATGGGCCCATATGGTAAGGGTTAGGGTTAGGGTTAGAGTTCAGGACACACATATGTTTGGGTGAATATTGGGGTTGGGTTTAGGGTTGGATAAGATGTAATTTTAATTTCACACTGAATGGTACACTCTTGATGGGGAAAATTTTTGGATGTTCTTCCATTCTCCATTATATCCTATGAGATTCATTAGAATGAATGGGCCCATATGGAAAGGGTTAGGGTTAGGGTTAGAGTTCAGGACACACATATGTTCGGTTTAAAATTGGGGTTGGGTTTAGGGTTGGATAAGATGTATGTTTAATATCACACTGAATGGTACACTCTTGATGGGGAAAAATTTTGGATGTTTTTCCATTCTCCATTATAGCCTATGAGATTCATTAGAATGAATGGGCCCATATGGTAAGGGTTAGGGTTAGGGTTAGAGTTCAGGACACATATGTTGGGTTTAAAATTGGGGTCTGGTTTAGGGTTGGGTTAGATGTATTTTTAATATCACACTGAATGGTACACTCTTGATGGGGAAAAATTTTGGATGTTTTTCCATTCTCCATTATAGCCTATGAGATTCATTAGAATGAATGGGCCCATATGGTTAGGGTTAGGGTTAGAGTTCAGGACACACTTATGTTTGGGTGAATATTGGGGTTGGGTTTAGGGTTGGATAAGATGTATTTTTAATATCACACTGAATGGTACACTCTTGATGGGGAAAAATTTTGGATGTTTTTCCATTCTGCATTATAGCCTATGAGATTCATTAAAATGAATGGGCCCATATGGTAAGGTTTAGGGTTAGGGTTAGAGTTCAGGACACACATATGTTCGGTTTAAAATTGGGGTCTGGTTTAGGGTTGGATAAGATGTATTTTTAATTTCACACTGAATGGTACACTCTTGATGGGGAAAATTTTTGGATGTTTTTCCATTCTCCATTATATCCTATGAGATTCATTAGAATGAATGGGCCCATAGGGTAAGAGTTTGGGTTAGGGTTAGAGTTCAGGACACACATATGTTCGGTTTAAAATTGGGGTTGGGTTTACGGTTGGATAAGATGTATGTTTAATATCACACTGAATGGTACACTCTTGATGGGGAAAAATTTTGGATGTTTTTCCATTCTCCATTATAGCCTATGAGATTCATTAGAATGAATGGGCCCATATGGTAAGGGTTAGGGTTAGGGAGTTCAGGACACACATACGTTCGGTTTAAAATTGGGGTCTGGTTTAGGGTTGGGTAAGATGTGTTTTTAATATCACACTGAATGGTACACTATTGATGGAGAAAAATTTTGGATGTTTTTCCATTCTCCATTATAGCCTATGAGATTCATTAGAATGAATGGTCCCATAGGGTAAGGGTTAGGGTTAGGGTTAGAGTTTAGGACACACTTATGTTTGCGTGAATATTGGAGTTGGGTTTAGGGTTGGATAAGATGTATTTTTAATATCACACTGAATGGTACACTCTTGATGGGGAAAAATTTTGGATGTTTTTCCATTATCCATTATAGCCTATGAGATTCATTAGAATGAATGGGCCCATAGGGTTAGGGTTAGGGTTAGAATTAAGGACACACTTATGTTTGGGTGAATATTGGGGTTGGGTTTAGGGTTGGATTAGATGTATTTTTAATATCACACTGAATGGTACACTCTTGATGGGGAAAAATTTTGGATGTTTTTCCATTCTCCATTATAGCCTATGAGATTCATTAAAATGAATGGGCCCATATGGTAAGGGTTAGGGTTAGGGTTAGAGTTCAGGACACACATATGTTCGGTTTAAAATTGGGGTTGGGTTTAGGGTTGGGTAAGATGTATTTTTAATATCACACTGAATGGTACACTCTTGATGGGGAAAAATTTTGGATGTTTTTCCATTCTCCATTATAGCCTATGAGATTCATTAGAATGAATGGGCCCATAGGGTTAGGGTTAGGGTTAGGGTTAGAATTAAGGACACACTTATGTTTGGGTGAATATTGGGGTTGGGTTTAGGGTTGGATTAGATGTATTTTTAATATCACACTGAATGGTACACTCTTGATGGGGAAAAATTTTGGATGTTTTTCCATTCTCCATTATAGCCTATGAGATTCATTAAAATGAATGGGCCCATATGGTAAGGGTTAGGGTTAGGATTAGAGTTCAGGACACACATATGTTCGGTTTAAAATTGGGGTTGGGTTTAGGGTTGGGTAAGATGTATTTTTAATATCACACTGAATGGTACACTCTTGATGGGGAAAAATTTTGGATGTTTTTCCATTCTCCATTATAGCCTATGAGATTCATTAGAATGAATGGGCCCATATGGTAAGGGTTAGGGTTAGGGTTAGAGTTCAGGACACACATATGTTTGGGTGAATATTGGGGTTGGGTTTAGGGTTGGATAAGATGTATTTTTAATTTCACACTGAATGGTACACTCTTGATGGGGAAAAATTTTGGATGTTTTTCCATTCTCCATTATATCCTATGAGATTCATTAGAATGAATGGGCCCATATGGAAAGGGTTAGGGTTAGGGTTAGAGTTCAGGACACACATATGTTCGGTTTAAAATTGGGGTTGGGTTTAGGGTTGGATAAGATGTATGTTTAATATCACACTGAATGGTACACTCTTGATGGGGAAAAATTTTGGATGTTTTTCCATTCTCCATTATAGCCTATGAGATTCATTAGAATGAATGGGCCTATAGGGTTAGGGTTAGGGTTAGAGTTCAGGACACACTTATGTTTGGGTGAATATTGGGGTTGGGTTTAGGGTTGGATAAGATGTATTTTTAATATCACACTGAATGGTACACTCTTGATGGGGAAAAATTTTGGATGTTTTTCCATTCTCCATTATAGCCTATGAGATTCATTAAAATGAATGGGCCCATATGGTAAGGGTTAGGGTTAGGGTTAGAGTTCAGGAAACACATATGTTCGGTTTAAAATTGGGGTTGGGTTTAGGGTTGGGTAAGATGTATTTTTAATATCACACTGAATGGTACACTATTGATGGAGAAAAATTTTGGATGTTTTTCCATTCTCCATTATAGCCTATGAGATTCATTAGAATGAATGGGCCCATAGGGTTAGGGTTACGGGTTAGGGTTAGAATTAAGGACACACTTATGTTTGGGTGAATATTGGGGTTGGGTTTAGGGTTGGATTAGATGTATTTTTAATATCACACTGAATGGTACACTCTTGATGGGGAAAATTTTTGGATGTTTTTCCATTCTCCATTATATCCTATGAGATTCATTAGAATGAATGGGCCCATATGGAAAGGGTTAGGGTTAGGGTTAGAGTTCAGGACACACTTATGTTTGCGTGAATATTGGAGTTGGGTTTAGGGTTGGATAAGATGTATTTTTAATATCAAACTGAATGGTACACTCTTGATGGGGAAAAATTTTGGATGTTTTTCCATTCTCCATTATTGCCTATGAGATTCATTAGAATGAATGGGCCCATATGGTAAGGGTTAGGGTTAGGGTTAGAGTTCAGTACACACTTATGTTTGGGTGAATATTGGGGTTGGGTTTAGGGTTGGATAAGATGTATTTTTAATTTCACACTGAATGGTACACTCTTGATGGGGAAAATTTTTGGATGTTTTTCCATTCTCCATTATATCCTATGAGATTCATTAGAATGAATGGGCCCATATGGAAAGGGTTAGGGTTAGGGTTAGAGTTCAGGACACACATGTGTTCGGTTTAAAATTGGGGTTGGGTTTAGGGTTGGATAAGATGTATGTTTAATATCACACTGAATGGTACACTCTTGATGGGGAAAAATTTTGGATGTTTTTCCATTCTCCATTATAGCCTATGAGATTCATTAGAATGAATGGGCCCATAGGGTAAGGGTTAGGGTTAGGGTTAGAGTTCAGGACACACATATGTTCGGTTTAAAATTGGGGTTGGGTTTAGGGTTGGGTAAGATGTATTTTTAATATCACACTGAATGGTACACTATTGATGGAGAAAAATTTTGGATGTTTTTCCATTCTCCATTATATCCTATGAGATTCATTAGAATGAATGGGCCCATATGGTAAGGGTTAGGGTTAGGGTTAGAGTTCAGGACACACTTATGTTTGGGTGAATATTGGGATTGGGTTTAGGGTTGGATAAGATGTATTTTTAATTTCACACTGAATGGTACACTCTTGATGGGGAAAATTTTTGGTTGTTTTTCCATTCTCCATTATATCCTATGAGATTCATTAGAATGAATGGGCCCATATGGAAAGGGTTAGGGTTAGGGTTAGAGTTCAGGACACACATATGTTCGGTTTAAAATTGGGTTGGGTTTAGGGTTGGATAAGATGTATGTTTAATATCACACTGAATGGTACACTCTTGATGGGGAAAAATTTTGGATGTTTTTCCATTCTCCATTATAGCCTATGAGATTCATTAGAATGAATGGGCCCATATGGTAAGGGTTAGGGTTAGGGTTAGAGTTCAGGACACACATATGTTGGGTTTAAAATTGGGGTCCGGTTTAGGGTTGGGTTAGATGTATTTTTAATATCACACTGAATGGTACACTCTTGATGGGGAAAAATTTTGGATGTTTTTCCATTCTCCATTATAGCCTATGAGATTCATTAGAATGAATGGGCCCATAGGGTTAGGGTTAGAGTTCAGGACACACTTATGTTTGGGTGAATATTGGGGTTGGGTTTAGGGTTGGATAAGATGTATTTTTAATATCACACTGAATGGTACACTCTTGATGGGGAAAATTTTTGGATGTTTTTCCATTATCCATTATAGCCTATGAGATTCATTAAAATGAATGGGCCCATATGGTAAGGGTTAGGGTTAGGGTTAGAGTTCAGGAAACACATATGTTCGGTTTAAAATTGGGGTTGGGTTTAGGGTTGGGTAAGATGTATTTTTAATATCACACTGAATGGTACACTATTGATGGAGAAAAATTTTGGATGTTTTTCCATTCTCCATTATAGCCTATGAGATTCTTTAGAATGAATGGGCCCATATGGTAAGGGTTGGGGTTAGGTTTAGAGTTCAGGACACACTTATGTTTGCGTGAATATTGGAGTTGGGTTTAGGGTTGGATAAGATGTATTTTTAATATCAAACTGAATGGTACACTCTTGATGGGGAAAAATTTTGGATGTTTTTCCATTCTCCATTATAGCCTATGAGATTCATTAGAATGAATGGGCCCATATGGTAAGGGTTAGGGTTAGGGTTAGAGTTCAGTACACACTTATGTTTGGGTGAATATTGGGGTTGGGTTTAGGGTTGGATAAGATGTATTTTTAATTTCACACTGAATGGTACACTCTTGATGGGGAAAATTTTTGGATGTTTTTCCATTCTCCATTATATCCTATGAGATTCATTAGAATGAATGGGCCCATATGGAAAGGGTTAGGGTTAGGGTTAGAGTTCAGGACACACATATGTTCGGTTTAAAATTGGGGTTGGGTTTAGGGTTGGATAAGATGTATGTTTAATATCACACTGAATGGTACACTCTTGATGGGGAAAAATTTTGGATGTTTTTCCATTCTCCATTATAGCCTATGAGATTCATTAGAATGAATGGGCCCATAGGGTAAGGGTTAGGGTTAGGGTTAGAGTTCAGGACACACATATGTTCGGTTTAAAATTGGGGTTGGGTTTAGGGTTGGGTAAGATGTATTTTTAATATCACACTGAATGGTACACTATTGATGGAGAAAAATTTTGGATGTTTTTCCATTCTCCATTATATCCTATGAGATTCATTAGAATGAATGGGCCCATATGGTAAGGGTTAGGGTTAGGGTTAGAGTTCAGGACACACTTATGTTTGGGTGAATATTGGGATTGGGTTTAGGGTTGGATAAGATGTATTTTTAATTTCACACTGAATGGTACACTCTTGATGGGGAAAATTTTTGGTTGTTTTTCCATTCTCCATTATATCCTATGAGATTCATTAGAATGAATGGGCCCATATGGAAAGGGTTAGGGTTAGGGTTAGAGTTCAGGACACACATATGTTCGGTTTAAAATTGGGGTTGGGTTTAGGGTTGGATAAGATGTATGTTTAATATCACACTGAATGGTACACTCTTGATGGGGAAAAATTTTGGATGTTTTTCCATTCTCCATTATAGCCTATGAGATTCATTAGAATGAATGGGCCCATAGGGTAAGGGTTAGGGTTAGGGTTAGAGTTCAGGACACACATATGTTGGGTTTAAAATTGGGGTCCGGTTTAGGGTTGGGTTAGATGTATTTTTAATATCACACTGAATGGTACACTCTTGATGGGGAAAAATTTTGGATGTTTTTCCATTCTCCATTATAGCCTATGAGATTCATTAGAATGAATGGGCCCATAGGGTTAGGGTTAGAGTTCAGGACACACTTATGTTTGGGTGAATATTGGGGTTGGGTTTAGGGTTGGATAAGATGTATTTTTAATTTCACACTGAATGGTACACTCTTGATGGGGAAAATTTTTGGATGTTTTTCCATTCTCCATTATATCCTATGAGATTCATTACAATGAATGGGCCCATATGGAAAGGGTTAGGGTTAGGGTTAGAGTTCAGGACACACATATGTTCGGTTTAAAATTGGGGTTGGGTTTAGGGTTGGATAAGATGTATGTTTAATATCACACTGAATGGTACACTCTTGATGGGGAAAAATTTTGGATGTTTTTCCATTCTCCATTATAGCCTATGAGATTCATTAGAATGAATGGGCCCATATGGTAAGGGTTAGGGTTAGGGTTAGAGTTCAGGACACACTTATGTTTGGGTGAATATTGGGGTTGGGTTTAGGGTTGGATAAGATGTATTTTTAATATCACACTGAATGGTACACTCTTGATGGGGAAAAATTTTGGATGTTTTTCCATTCTCCATTATAGCCTATGAGATTCATTAAAATGAATGGGCCCATATGGTAAGGGTTAGGGTTAGGGTTAGAGTTCAGGAAACACATATGTTCTGTTTAAAATTGGGGTTGGGTTTAGGGTTGGGTAAGATGTATTTTTAATATCACACTGAATGGTACACTATTGATGGAGAAAAATTTTGGATGTTTTTCCATTCTCCATTATAGCCTATGAGATTCTTTAGAATGAATGGGCCCATATGGTAAGGGTTAGGGTTAGGTTTAGAGTTCAGGACACACTTATGTTTGCGTGAATATTGGAGTTGGGTTTAGGGTTGGATAAGATGTATTTTTAATGTCACACTGAATGGTACACTCTTGATGGGGAAAAATTTTGGATGTTTTTCCATTCTCCATTATACCCTATGAGATTCATTAGAATGAATGGGCCCATATGGAAAGGGTTAGGGTTAGGGTTAGAGTTCAGGACACACATATGTTCGGTTTAAAATTGGGGTTGGGTTTAGGGTTGGATAAGATGTATGTTTAATATCACACTGAATGGTACACTCTTGATGGGGAAAAATTTTGGATGTTTTTCCATTCTCCATTATATCCTATGAGATTCATTAGAATGAATGGGCCCATATGGTAAGGGTTAGGGTTAGAGTTCAGGACACACATATGTTCGGTTTAAAATTGGGGTTGGGTTTAGGGTTGGGTAAGATGTATTTTTAATATCACACTGAATGGTACACTATTGATGGAGAAAAATTTTGGATGTTTTTCCATTCTCCATTATAGCCTATGAGATTCATTAGAATGAATGGGCCCATATGGTAAGGGTTAGGGTTAGGGTTAGAGTTCAGGACACACATATGTTTGGGTGAATATTGGGGTTGGGTTTAGGGTTGGATAAGATGTATTTTTAATTTCACACTGAATGGTACACTCTTGATGGGGAAAATTTTTGGATGTTTTTCCATTCTCCATTATATCCTATGAGATTCATTACAATGAATGGGCCCATATGGAAAGGGTTAGGGTTAGGGTTAGAGTTCAGGACACACATATGTTCGGTTTAAAATTGGGGTTGGGTTTAGGGTTGGATAAGATGTATGTTTAATATCACACTGAATGGTTCACTCTTGATGGGGAAAAATTTTGGATGTTTTTCCATTCTCCATTATAGCCTATGAGATTCATTAGAATGAATGGGCCCATATGGTAAGGGTTAGGGTTAGGGTTAGAGTTCAGGACACACATATGTTGGGTTTAAAATTGGGGTCTGGTTTAGGGTTGGGTTAGATGTATTTTTAATATCACACTGAATGGTACACTCTTGATGGGGAAAAATTTTGGATGTTTTTCCATTCTCCATTATAGCCTATGAGATTCATTAGAATGAGTGGGCCCATAGGGTTAGGGTTAGGGTTAGAGTTCAGGACACACTTATGTTTGGGTGAATATTGGGGTTGGGTTTAGGGTTGGATAAGATGTATTTTTAATATCACACTGAATGGTACACTCTTGATGGGGAAAAATTTTGGATGTTTTTCCATTCTCCATTATAGCCTATGAGATTCATTAAAATGAATGGGCCCATATGGTAAGGGTTAGGGTTAGGGTTAGAGTTCAGGAAACACATATGTTCGGTTTAAAATTGGGGTTGGGTTTAGGGTTGGGTAAGATGTATTTTTAATATCACACTGAATGGTACACTATTGATGGAGAAAAATTTTGGATGTTTTTCCATTCTCCATTATAGCCTATGAGATTCTTTAGAATGAATGGGCCCATATGGTAAGGGTTAGGGTTAGGTTTAGAGTTCAGGACACACTTATGTTTGCGTGAATATTGGAGTTGGGTTTAGGGTTGGATAAGATGTATTTTTAATATCACACTGAATGGTACACTATTGATGGGGAAAATTTTTGGATGTTTTTCCATTCTCCATTATATCCTATGAGATTCATTAGAATGAATGGGCCCATATGGAAAGGGTTAGGGTTAGGGTTAGAGTTCAGGACACACATATGTTCGGTTTAAAATTGGGGTTGGGTTTAGGGTTGGATAAGATGTATGTTTAATATCACACTGAATGGTACACTCTTGATGGGGAAAAATTTTGGATGTTTTTCCATTCTCCATTATAGCCTATGAGATTCATTAGAATGAATGGGCCCATATGGTAAGGGTTAGGGTTAGAGTTCAGGACACACATATGTTCGGTTTAAAATTGGGGTTGGGTTTAGGGTTGGGTAAGATGTATTTTTAATATCACACTGAATGGTACACTATTGATGGAGAAAAATTTTGGATGTTTTTCCATTCTCCATTATAGCCTATGAGATTCATTAGAATGAATGGGCCCATATGGTAAGGGTTAGGGTTAGGGTTAGAGTTCAGGACACACATATGTTTGGGTGAATATTGGGGTTGGGTTTAGGGTTGGATAAGATGTAATTTTAATTTCACACTGAATGGTACACTCTTGATGGGGAAAATTTTTGGATGTTCTTCCATTCTCCATTATATCCTATGAGATTCATTAGAATGAATGGGCCCATATGGAAAGGGTTAGGGTTAGGGTTAGAGTTCAGGACACACATATGTTCGGTTTAAAATTGGGGTTGGGTTTAGGGTTGGATAAGATGTATGTTTAATATCACACTGAATGGTACACTCTTGATGGGGAAAAATTTTGGATGTTTTTCCATTCTCCATTATAGCCTATGAGATTCATTAGAATGAATGGGCCCATATGGTAAGGGTTAGGGTTAGGGTTAGAGTTCAGGACACATATGTTGGGTTTAAAATTGGGGTCTGGTTTAGGGTTGGGTTAGATGTATTTTTAATATCACACTGAATGGTACACTCTTGATGGGGAAAAATTTTGGATGTTTTTCCATTCTCCATTATAGCCTATGAGATTCATTAGAATGAATGGGCCCATATGGTTAGGGTTAGGGTTAGAGTTCAGGACACACTTATGTTTGGGTGAATATTGGGGTTGGGTTTAGGGTTGGATAAGATGTATTTTTAATATCACACTGAATGGTACACTCTTGATGGGGAAAAATTTTGGATGTTTTTCCATTCTGCATTATAGCCTATGAGATTCATTAAAATGAATGGGCCCATATGGTAAGGTTTAGGGTTAGGGTTAGAGTTCAGGACACACATATGTTCGGTTTAAAATTGGGGTCTGGTTTAGGGTTGGATAAGATGTATTTTTAATTTCACACTGAATGGTACACTCTTGATGGGGAAAATTTTTGGATGTTTTTCCATTCTCCATTATATCCTATGAGATTCATTAGAATGAATGGGCCCATAGGGTAAGAGTTTGGGTTAGGGTTAGAGTTCAGGACACACATATGTTCGGTTTAAAATTGGGGTTGGGTTTACGGTTGGATAAGATGTATGTTTAATATCACACTGAATGGTACACTCTTGATGGGGAAAAATTTTGGATGTTTTTCCATTCTCCATTATAGCCTATGAGATTCATTAGAATGAATGGGCCCATATGGTAAGGGTTAGGGTTAGGGAGTTCAGGACACACATACGTTCGGTTTAAAATTGGGGTCTGGTTTAGGGTTGGGTAAGATGTGTTTTTAATATCACACTGAATGGTACACTATTGATGGAGAAAAATTTTGGATGTTTTTCCATTCTCCATTATAGCCTATGAGATTCATTAGAATGAATGGTCCCATAGGGTAAGGGTTAGGGTTAGGGTTAGAGTTTAGGACACACTTATGTTTGCGTGAATATTGGAGTTGGGTTTAGGGTTGGATAAGATGTATTTTTAATATCACACTGAATGGTACACTCTTGATGGGGAAAAATTTTGGATGTTTTTCCATTATCCATTATAGCCTATGAGATTCATTAGAATGAATGGGCCCATAGGGTTAGGGTTAGGGTTAGAATTAAGGACACACTTATGTTTGGGTGAATATTGGGGTTGGGTTTAGGGTTGGATTAGATGTATTTTTAATATCACACTGAATGGTACACTCTTGATGGGGAAAAATTTTGGATGTTTTTCCATTCTCCATTATAGCCTATGAGATTCATTAAAATGAATGGGCCCATATGGTAAGGGTTAGGGTTAGGGTTAGAGTTCAGGACACACATATGTTCGGTTTAAAATTGGGGTTGGGTTTAGGGTTGGGTAAGATGTATTTTTAATATCACACTGAATGGTACACTCTTGATGGGGAAAAATTTTGGATGTTTTTCCATTCTCCATTATAGCCTATGAGATTCATTAGAATGAATGGGCCCATAGGGTTAGGGTTAGGGTTAGGGTTAGAATTAAGGACACACTTATGTTTGGGTGAATATTGGGGTTGGGTTTAGGGTTGGATTAGATGTATTTTTAATATCACACTGAATGGTACACTCTTGATGGGGAAAAATTTTGGATGTTTTTCCATTCTCCATTATAGCCTATGAGATTCATTAAAATGAATGGGCCCATATGGTAAGGGTTAGGGTTAGGATTAGAGTTCAGGACACACATATGTTCGGTTTAAAATTGGGGTTGGGTTTAGGGTTGGGTAAGATGTATTTTTAATATCACACTGAATGGTACACTCTTGATGGGGAAAAATTTTGGATGTTTTTCCATTCTCCATTATAGCCTATGAGATTCATTAGAATGAATGGGCCCATATGGTAAGGGTTAGGGTTAGGGTTAGAGTTCAGGACACACATATGTTTGGGTGAATATTGGGGTTGGGTTTAGGGTTGGATAAGATGTATTTTTAATTTCACACTGAATGGTACACTCTTGATGGGGAAAAATTTTGGATGTTTTTCCATTCTCCATTATATCCTATGAGATTCATTACAATGAATGGGCCCATATGGAAAGGGTTAGGGTTAGGGTTAGAGTTCAGGACACACATATGTTCGGTTTAAAATTGGGGTTGGGTTTAGGGTTGGATAAGATGTATGTTTAATATCACACTGAATGGTACACTCTTGATGGGGAAAAATTTTGGATGTTTTTCCATTCTCCATTATAGCCTATGAGATTCATTAGAATGAATGGGCCCATATGGTAAGGGTTAGGGTTAGGGTTAGAGTTCAGGACACATATGTTGGGTTTAAAATTGGGGTCTGGTTTAGGGTTGGGTTAGATGTATTTTTAATATCACACTGAATGGTACACTCTTGATGGGGAAAAATTTTGGATGTTTTTCCATTCTCCATTATAGCCTATGAGATTCATTAGAATGAATGGGCCCATATGGTTAGGGTTAGGGTTAGAGTTCAGGACACACTTATGTTTGGGTGAATATTGGGGTTGGGTTTAGGGTTGGATAAGATGTATTTTTAATATCACACTGAATGGTACACTCTTGATGGGGAAAAATTTTGGATGTTTTTCCATTCTGCATTATAGCCTATGAGATTCATTAAAATGAATGGGCCCATATGGTAAGGTTTAGGGTTAGGGTTAGAGTTCAGGACACACATATGTTCGGTTTAAAATTGGGGTCTGGTTTAGGGTTGGATAAGATGTATTTTTAATTTCACACTGAATGGTACACTCTTGATGGGGAAAATTTTTGGATGTTTTTCCATTCTCCATTATATCCTATGAGATTCATTAGAATGAATGGGCCCATAGGGTAAGAGTTTGGGTTAGGGTTAGAGTTCAGGACACACATATGTTCGGTTTAAAATTGGGGTTGGGTTTACGGTTGGATAAGATGTATGTTTAATATCACACTTAATGGTACACTCTTGATGGGGAAAAATTTTGGATGTTTTTCCATTCTCCATTATAGCCTATGAGATTCATTAGAATGAATGGGCCCATATGGTAAGGGTTAGGGTTAGGGAGTTCAGGACACACATACGTTCGGTTTAAAATTGGGGTCTGGTTTAGGGTTGGGTAAGATGTGTTTTTAATATCACACTGAATGGTACACTATTGATGGAGAAAAATTTTGGATGTTTTTCCATTCTCCATTATAGCCTATGAGATTCATTAGAATGAATGGTCCCATAGGGTAAGGGTTAGGGTTAGGGTTAGAGTTTAGGACACACTTATGTTTGCGTGAATATTGGAGTTGGGTTTAGGGTTGGATAAGATGTATTTTTAATATCACACTGAATGGTACACTCTTGATGGGGAAAAATTTTGGATGTTTTTCCATTATCCATTATAGCCTATGAGATTCATTAGAATGAATGGGCCCATAGGGTTAGGGTTAGGGTTAGAATTAAGGACACACTTATGTTTGGGTGAATATTGGGGTTGGGTTTAGGGTTGGATTAGATGTATTTTTAATATCACACTGAATGGTACACTCTTGATGGGGAAAAATTTTGGATGTTTTTCCATTCTCCATTATAGCCTATGAGATTCATTAAAATGAATGGGCCCATATGGTAAGGGTTAGGGTTAGGGTTAGAGTTCAGGACACACATATGTTCGGTTTAAAATTGGGGTTGGGTTTAGGGTTGGGTAAGATGTATTTTTAATATCACACTGAATGGTACACTCTTGATGGGGAAAAATTTTGGATGTTTTTCCATTCTCCATTATAGCCTATGAGATTCATTAGAATGAATGGGCCCATAGGGTTAGGGTTAGGGTTAGGGTTAGAATTAAGGACACACTTATGTTTGGGTGAATATTGGGGTTGGGTTTAGGGTTGGATTAGATGTATTTTTAATATCACACTGAATGGTACACTCTTGATGGGGAAAAATTTTGGATGTTTTTCCATTCTCCATTATAGCCTATGAGATTCATTAAAATGAATGGGCCCATATGGTAAGGGTTAGGGTTAGGATTAGAGTTCAGGACACACATATGTTCGGTTTAAAATTGGGGTTGGGTTTAGGGTTGGGTAAGATGTATTTTTAATATCACACTGAATGGTACACTATTGATGGAGAAAAATTTTGGATGTTTTTCCATTCTCCATTATAACCTATGAGATTCATTAGAATGAATGGGCCCATATGGTAAGGGTTAGGGTTAGGGTTAGAGTTCAGGACACACTTATGTTTGGGTGAATATTGGGGTTGGGTTTAGGGTTGGATAAGATGTATTTTTAATTTCACACTGAATGGTACACTCTTGATGGGGAAAATTTTTGGATGTTTTTCCATTCTCCATTATATCCTATGAGATTCATTAGAATGAATGGGCCCATAGGGTAAGGGTTTGGGTTAGGGTTAGAGTTCAGGACACACATATGTTCAGTTTAAAATTGGG
Source organism: Heteronotia binoei (assembly GCF_032191835.1). Taxonomy (NCBI): domain Eukaryota; kingdom Metazoa; phylum Chordata; class Lepidosauria; order Squamata; family Gekkonidae; genus Heteronotia; species Heteronotia binoei. The sequence continues at coordinate 439,239 of NW_026800093.1, forward strand.
GTTGGGTTTAGGGTTGGATAAAATGTATGTTTAATATCACACTGAATGGTACACTCTTGATGGGGAAAAATTTTGGATGTTTTTCCATTCTCCATTATACCGTATGAGATTCATTAGAATGAATGGGCCCATATGGTAAGGGTTAGGGTTAGGGTTAGAGTTCAGGACACACATACGTTGGGTTTAAAATTGGGGTCTGGTTTAGGGTTGGGTTAGATGTATTTTTAATATCACACTGAATGGTACACTATTGATGGGGAAAAATTTTGGATGTTTTTCCATTCTCCATTATAGCCTATGAGATTCATTAGAATGAATGGGCCCATAGGGTTAGGGTTAGGGTTAGAGTTCAGGACACACTTATGTTTGGGTGAATATTGGGGTTGGGTTTAGGGTTGGATAAGATGTATTTTTAATATCACACTGAATGGTACACTCTTGATGGGGAAAATTTTTGGATGTTTTTCCATTCTCCATTATATCCTATGAGATTCATTAGAATGAATGGGCCCATATGGTAAGGGTTTGGGTTAGGGTTAGAGTTCAGAAAACACATATGTTCGGTTTAAAATTGGGGTTGGGTTTAGGGTTGGGTAAGATGTATTTTTAATATCACACTGAATGGTACACTATTGATGGAGAAAAATTTTGGATGTTTTTCCATTCTCCATTATAGCCTATGAGATTCATTAGAATGAATGGGCCCATAGGGTTAGGGTTAGGGTTAGAATTAAGGACACACTTATGTTTGGGTGAATATTGGGGTTGGGTTTAGGGTTGGATTAGATGTATTTTTAATATCACACTGAATGGTACACTCTTGATGGGGAAAAATTTTGGATGTTTTTCCATTCTCCATTATAGCCTATGAGATTCATTAAAATGAATGGGCCCATATGGTAAGGGTTAGGGTTAGAGTTAGAGTTCAGGACACACAAATGTTCGGTTTAAAATTGGGGTTGGGTTTAGGGTTGGGTAAGATGTATTTTTAATATCACACTGAATGGTACACTATTGATGGAGAAAATTTTTGGATGTTTTTCCATTCTCCATTATAGCCTATGAGATTCATTAGAATGAATGGGCCCATATGGTAAGGGTTAGGGTTAGGGTTAGAGTTCAGGACACACTTATGTTTGCGTGAATATTGGGGTTGGGTTTAGGGTTGGATTAGATGTATTTTTAATATCACACTGAATGGTACACTCTTGATGGGGAAAAATTTTGGATGTTTTTCCATTCTCCATTATAGCCTATGAGATTCATTAGAATGAATGGGCCCATAGGGTTAGGGTTAGGGTTAGAGTTCAGGACACACTTATGTTTGCGTGAATATTGGAGTTGGGTTTAGGGTTGGATAAGATGTATTTTTAATATCACACTGAATGGTACACTCTTGATGGGGAAAATTTTTGGATGTTTTTCCATTCTCCATTATAGCCTATGAGATTCATTAGAATGAATGGGCCCATATGGTAAGGGTTAGGGTTAGAGTTCAGGACACACATATGTTCGGTTTAAAATTGGGGTTGGGTTTAGGGTTGGGTAAGATGTATTTTTAATATCACACTGAATGGTACACTATTGATGGAGAAAAATTTTGGATGTTTTTCCATTCTCCATTATAGCCTATGAGATTCATTAGAATGAATGGGCCCATATGGTAAGGGTTAGGGTTAGGGTTAGAGTTCAGGACACACATATGTTTGGGTGAATATTGGGGTTGGGTTTAGGGTTGGATAAGATGTATTTTTAATTTCACACTGAATGGTACACTCTTGATGGGGAAAATTTTTGGATGTTTTTCCATTCTCCATTATATCCTATGAGATTCATTAGAATGAATGGGCCCATATGGAAAGGGTTAGGGTTAGGGTTAGAGTTCAGGACACACATATGTTCGGTTTAAAATTGGGGTTGGGTTTAGGGTTGGATAAGATGTATGTTTAATATCACACTGAATGGTACACTCTTGATGGGGAAAAATTTTGGATGTTTTTCCATTCTCCATTATAGCCTATGAGATTCATTAGAATGAATGGGCCCATAGGGTTAGGGTTAGGGTTAGAGTTCAGGACACACTTATGTTTGGGTGAATATTGGGGTTGGGTTTAGGGTTGGATAAGATGTATTTTTAATATCACACTGAATGGTACACTCTTGATGGGGAAAAATTTTGGATGTTTTTCCATTCTCCATTATAGCCTATGAGATTCATTAAAATGAATGGGCCCATATGGTAAGGGTTAGGGTTAGGGTTAGAGTTCAGGAAACACATATGTTCGGTTTAAAATTGGGGTTGGGTTTAGGGTTGGGTAAGATGTATTTTTAATATCACACTGAATGGTACACTATTGATGGAGAAAAATTTTGGATGTTTTTCCATTCTCCATTATAGCCTATGAGATTCTTTAGAATGAATGGGCCCATATGGTAAGGGTTAGGGTTAGGTTTAGAGTTCAGGACACACTTATGTTTGCGTGAATATTGGAGTTGGGTTTAGGGTTGGATAAGATGTATTTTTAATGTCACACTGAATGGTACACTCTTGATGGGGAAAATTTTTGGATGTTTTTCCATTCTCCATTATATCCTATGAGATTCATTAGAATGAATGGGCCCATATGGAAAGGGTTAGGGTTAGGGTTAGAGTTCAGGACACACATATGTTCGGTTTAAAATTGGGGTTGGGTTTAGGGTTGGATAAGATGTATGTTTAATATCACACTGAATGGTACACTCTTGATGGGGAAAAATTTTGGATGTTTTTCCATTCTCCATTATAGCCTATGAGATTCATTAGAATGAATGGGCCCATATGGTAAGGGTTAGGGTTAGAGTTCAGGACACACATATGTTCGGTTTAAAATTGGGGTTGGGTTTAGGGTTGGGTAAGATGTATTTTTAATATCACACTGAATGGTACACTATTGATGGAGAAAAATTTTGGATGTTTTTCCATTCTCCATTATAGCCTATGAGATTCATTAGAATGAATGGGCCCATATGGTAAGGGTTAGGGTTAGGGTTAGAGTTCAGGACACACATATGTTTGGGTGAATATTGGGGTTGGGTTTAGGGTTGGATAAGATGTATTTTTAATTTCACACTGAATGGTACACTCTTGATGGGGAAAATTTTTGGATGTTTTTCCATTCTCCATTATATCCTATGAGATTCATTACAATGAATGGGCCCATATGGAAAGGGTTAGGGTTAGGGTTAGAGTTCAGGACACACATATGTTCGGTTTAAAATTGGGGTTGGGTTTAGGGTTGGATAAGATGTATGTTTAATATCACACTGAATGGTACACTCTTGATGGGGAAAAATTTTGGATGTTTTTCCATTCTCCATTATAGCCTATGAGATTCATTAGAATGAATGGGCCCATATGGTAAGGGTTAGGGTTAGGGTTAGAGTTCAGGACACACATACGTTCGGTTTAAAATTGGGGTCTGGTTTAGGGTTGGGTAAGATGTATTTTTAATATCACACTGAATGGTACACTATTGATGGAGAAAAATTTTGGATGTTTTTCCATTCTCCATTATAGCCTATGAGATTCATTAGAATGAATGGGCCCATAGGGTAAGGGTTAGGGTTAGGGTTAGAGTTCAGGACACACTTATGTTTGCGTGAATATTGGAGTTGGGTTTAGGGTTGGATAAGATGTATTTTTAATATCACACTGAATGGTACACTCTTGATGGGGAAAAATTTTGGATGTTTTTCCATTCTCCATTATAGCCTATGAGATTCATTAGAATGAATGGGCCCATAGGGTTAGGGTTAGGGTTAGGGTTAGAATTAAGGACACACTTATGTTTGGGTGAATATTGGGGTTGGGTTTAGGGTTGGATTAGATGTATTTTTAATATCACACTGAATGGTACACTCTTGATGGGAAAAATTTTGGATGTTTTTCCATTCTCCATTATAGCCTATGAGATTCATTAAAATGAATGGGCCCATATGGTAAGGGTTAGGGTTAGGGTTCGAGTTCAGGACACACATATGTTCGGTTTAAAATTGGGGTTGGGTTTAGGGTTGGGTAAGATGTATTTTTAATATCACACTGAATGGTACACTATTGATGGAGAAAAATTTTGGATGTTTTTCCATTCTCCATTATAGCCTATGAGATTCATTAGAATGAATGGGCCCATAGGGTTAGGGTTAGGGTTAGGGTTAGAATTAAAACACACTTATGTTTGGGTGAATATTGGGGTTGGGTTTAGGGTTGGATTAGATGTATTTTTAATTTCACACTGAATGGTACACTCTTGATGGGGAAAATTTTTGGATGTTTTTCCATTCTCCATTATAGCCTATAAGATTCATTAGAATGAATGGGCCCATAGGGTAAGGGTTTGGGTTAGGGTTAGAGTTCAGGACACACATATATTCGGTTTAAAATTGGGGTTGGGTTTAGGGTTGGATAAGATGTATGTTTAATATCACACTGAATGGTACACTCTTGATGGGGAAAAATTTTGGATGTTTTTCCATTCTCCATTATACCCTATGAGATTCATTAGAATGAATGGGCCCATATGGTAAGGGTTAGGGTTAGGGTTAGAGTTCAGGACACACATACGTTGGGTTTAAAATTGGGGTCTGGTTTAGGGTTGGGTTAGATGTATTTTTAATATCACACTGAATGGTACACTATTGATGGGGAAAAATTTTGGATGTTTTTCCATTCTCCATTATAGCCTATGAGATTCATTAGAATGAATGGGCCCATATGGTAAGGGTTAGGGTTAGGGTTAGAGTTCAGGACACACTTATGTTTGCGTAAATATTGGAGTTGGGTTTAGGGTTGGATAAGATCTATTTTTAACATGACACTGAATGGTACACTATTGATGGGGAAAAATTTTGGATGTTTTTCCATTCTCCATTATAGCCTATGAGATTCATTAGAATGTATGGGCCCATAGGGTTAGGGTTAGGGTTAGAGTTCAGGACACACTTATGTTTGGGTGAATATTGGGGTTGGGTTTAGGGTTGGATAAGATGTATTTTTAATATCACACTGAATGGTACACTCTTGATGGGGAAAATTTTTGGATGTTTTTCCATTCTCCATTATATCCTATGAGATTCATTAGAATGAATGGGCCCATATGGTAAGGGTTTGGGTTAGGGTTAGAGTTCAGGAAACACATATGTTCGGTTTAAAATTGGGGTTGGGTTTAGGGTTGGGTAAGATGTATTTTTAATATCACACTGAATGGTACACTATTGATGGAGAAAAATTTTGGATGTTTTTCCATTCTCCATTATAGCCTATGAGATTCATTAGAATGAATGGGCCCATATGGTAAGGGTTAGGGTTAGGGTTAGAGTTCAGGACACACTTATGTTTGGGTGAATATTGGGGTTGTGTTTAGGGTTGGATAAGATGTATTTTTAATTTCACACTGAATGGTACACTCTTGATGGGGAAAATTTTTGGATGTTTTTCCATTCTCCTTTATATCCTATGAGATTCATTAGAATGAATGGGCCCATAGGGTAAGGGTTTGGGTTAGGGTTAGAGTTCAGGACACACATATGTTCAGTTTAAAATTGGGGTTGGGTTTAGGGTTGGATAAGATGTATGTTTAATATCACACTGAATGGTACACTCTTGATGGGGAAAAATTTTGGATGTTTTTCCATTCTCCATTATACCCTATGAGATTCATTAGAATGAATGGGCCCATATGGTAAGGGTTAGGGTTAGGGTTAGAGTTCAGGACACACATACGTTGGGTTTAAAATTGGGGTCTGGTTTAGGGTTGGGTTAGATGTATTTTTAATATCACACTGAATGGTACACTATTGATGGGGAAAAATTTTGGATGTTTTTCCATTCTCCATTATAGCCTATGAGATTCATTAGAATGAATGGGCCCATAGGGTTAGGGTTAGGGTTAGAATTAAGGACACACTTATGTTTGGGTGAATATTGGGGTTGGGTTTAGGGTTGGATTAGATGTATTTTTAATATCACACTGAATGGTACACTCTTGATGGGGAAAAATTTTGGATGTTTTTCCATTCTCCATTATAGCCTATGAGATTCATTAAAATGAATGGGCCCATATGGTAAGGGTTAGGGTTAGAGTTAGAGTTCAGGACACACAAATGTTCGGTTTAAAATTGGGGTTGGGTTTAGGGTTGGGTAAGATGTATTTTTAATATCACACTGAATGGTACACTATTGATGGAGAAAATTTTTGGATGTTTTTCCATTCTCCATTATAGCCTATGAGATTCATTAGAATGAATGGGCCCATATGGTAAGGGTTAGGGTTAGGGTTAGAGTTCAGGACACACTTATGTTTGCGTGAATATTGGGGTTGGGTTTAGGGTTGGATTAGATGTATTTTTAATATCACACTGAATGGTACACTCTTGATGGGGAAAAATTTTGGATGTTTTTCCATTCTCCATTATAGCCTATGAGATTCATTAGAATGAATGGGCCCATAGGGTTAGGGTTAGGGTTAGAGTTCAGGACACACTTATGTTTGCGTGAATATTGGAGTTGGGTTTAGGGTTGGATAAGATGTATTTTTAATATCACACTGAATGGTACACTCTTGATGGGGAAAATTTTTGGATGTTTTTCCATTCTCCATTATAGCCTATGAGATTCATTAGAATGAATGGGCCCATATGGAAAGGGTTAGGGTTAGGGTTAGAGTTCAGGACACACATATGTTCGGTTTAAAATTGGGGTTGGGTTTAGGGTTGGATAAGATGTATGTTTAATATCACACTGAATGGTACACTATTGATGGAGAAAAATTTTGGATGTTTTTCCATTCTCCATTATAGCCTATGAGATTCATTAGAATGAATGGGCCCATATGGTAAGGGTTAGGGTTAGGGTTAGAGTTCAGGACACACATATGTTTGGGTGAATATTGGGGTTGGGTTTAGGGTTGGATAAGATGTATTTTTAATTTCACACTGAATGGTACACTCTTGATGGGGAAAATTTTTGGATGTTTTTCCATTCTCCATTATATCCTATGAGATTCATTAGAATGAATGGGCCCATATGGAAAGGGTTAGGGTTAGGGTTAGAGTTCAGGACACACATATGTTCGGTTTAAAATTGGGGTTGGGTTTAGGGTTGGATAAGATGTATGTTTAATATCACACTGAATGGTACACTCTTGATGGGGAAAAATTTTGGATGTTTTTCCATTCTCCATTATAGCCTATGAGATTCATTAGAATGAATGGGCCCATAGGGTTAGGGTTAGGGTTAGAGTTCAGGACACACTTATGTTTGGGTGAATATTGGGGTTGGGTTTAGGGTTGGATAAGATGTATTTTTAATATCACACTGAATGGTACACTCTTGATGGGGAAAAATTTTGGATGTTTTTCCATTCTCCATTATAGCCTATGAGATTCATTAAAATGAATGGGCCCATATGGTAAGGGTTAGGGTTAGGGTTAGAGTTCAGGAAACACATATGTTCGGTTTAAAATTGGGGTTGGGTTTAGGGTTGGGTAAGATGTATTTTTAATATCACACTGAATGGTACACTATTGATGGAGAAAAATTTTGGATGTTTTTCCATTCTCCATTATAGCCTATGAGATTCTTTAGAATGAATGGGCCCATATGGTAAGGGTTAGGGTTAGGTTTAGAGTTCAGGACACACTTATGTTTGCGTGAATATTGGAGTTGGGTTTAGGGTTGGATAAGATGTATTTTTAATGTCACACTGAATGGTACACTCTTGATGGGGAAAAATTTTGGATGTTTTTCCATTCTCCATTATAGCCTATGAGATTCATTAGAATGAATGGGCCCATATGGTAAGGGTTAGGGTTAGAGTTCAGGACACACATATGTTCGGTTTAAAATTGGGGTTGGGTTTAGGGTTGGGTAAGATGTATTTTTAATATCACACTGAATGGTACACTATTGATGGAGAAAAATTTTGGATGTTTTTCCATTCTCCATTATAGCCTATGAGATTCATTAGAATGAATGGGCCCATATGGTAAGGGTTAGGGTTAGGGTTAGAGTTCAGGACACACATATGTTTGGGTGAATATTGGGGTTGGGTTTAGGGTTGGATAAGATGTATTTTTAATTTCACACTGAATGGTACACTCTTGATGGGGAAAATTTTTGGATGTTTTTCCATTCTCCATTATATCCTATGAGATTCATTACAATGAATGGGCCCATATGGAAAGGGTTAGGGTTAGGGTTAGAGTTCAGGACACACATATGTTCGGTTTAAAATTGGGGTTGGGTTTAGGGTTGGATAAGATGTATGTTTAATATCACACTGAATGGTACACTCTTGATGGGGAAAAATTTTGGATGTTTTTCCATTCTCCATTATAGCCTATGAGATTCATTAGAATGAATGGGCCCATATGGTAAGGGTTAGGGTTAGGGTTAGAGTTCAGGACACACATACGTTCGGTTTAAAATTGGGGTCTGGTTTAGGGTTGGGTAAGATGTATTTTTAATATCACACTGAATGGTACACTATTGATGGAGAAAAATTTTGGATGTTTTTCCATTCTCCATTATAGCCTATGAGATTCATTAGAATGAATGGGCCCATAGGGTAAGGGTTAGGGTTAGGGTTAGAGTTCAGGACACACTTATGTTTGCGTGAATATTGGAGTTGGGTTTAGGGTTGGATAAGATGTATTTTTAATATCACACTGAATGGTACACTCTTGATGGGGAAAATTTTTGGATGTTTTTCCATTCTCCATTATAGCCTATGAGATTCATTAGAATGAATGGGCCCATAGGGTTAGGGTTAGGGTTAGGGTTAGAATTAAGGACACACTTATGTTTGGGTGAATATTGGGGTTGGGTTTAGGGTTGGATTAGATGTATTTTTAATATCACACTGAATGGTACACTCTTGATGGGAAAAATTTTGGATGTTTTTCCATTCTCCATTATAGCCTATGAGATTCATTAAAATGAATGGGCCCATATGGTAAGGGTTAGGGTTAGGGTTAGAGTTCAGGACACACATATGTTCGGTTTAAAATTGGGGTTGGGTTTAGGGTTGGGTAAGATGTATTTTTAATATCACACTGAATGGTACACTATTGATGGAGAAAAATTTTGGATGTTTTTCCATTCTCCATTATAGCCTATGAGATTCATTAGAATGAATGGGCCCATAGGGTTAGGGTTAGGGTTAGGGTTAGAATTAAAACACACTTATGTTTGGGTGAATATTGGGGTTGGGTTTAGGGTTGGATTAGATGTATTTTTAATTTCACACTGAATGGTACACTCTTGATGGGGAAAATTTTTGGATGTTTTTCCATTCTCCATTATAGCCTATAAGATTCATTAGAATGAATGGGCCCATAGGGTAAGGGTTTGGGTTAGGGTTAGAGTTCAGGACACACATATGTTCGGTTTAAAATTGGGGTTGGGTTTAGGGTTGGATAAGATGTATGTTTAATATCACACTGAATGGTACACTCTTGATGGGGAAAAATTTTGGATGTTTTTCCATTCTCCATTATACCCTATGAGATTCATTAGAATGAATGGGCCCATATGGTAAGGGTTAGGGTTAGGGTTAGAGTTCAGGACACACATACGTTGGGTTTAAAATTGGGGTCTGGTTTAGGGTTGGGTTAGATGTATTTTTAATATCACACTGAATGGTACACTATTGATGGGGAAAAATTTTGGATGTTTTTCCATTCTCCATTATAGCCTATGAGATTCATTAGAATGAATGGGCCCATATGGTAAGGGTTAGGGTTAGGGTTAGAGTTCAGGACACACTTATGTTTGCGTAAATATTGGAGTTGGGTTTAGGGTTGGATAAGATCTATTTTTAACATGACACTGAATGGTACACTATTGATGGGGAAAAATTTTGGATGTTTTTCCATTCTCCATTATAGCCTATGAGATTCATTAGAATGTATGGGCCCATAGGGTTAGGGTTAGGGTTAGAGTTCAGGACACACTTATGTTTGGGTGAATATTGGGGTTGGGTTTAGGGTTGGATAAGATGTATTTTTAATATCACACTGAATGGTACACTCTTGATGGGGAAAATTTTTGGATGTTTTTCCATTCTCCATTATATCCTATGAGATTCATTAGAATGAATGGGCCCATATGGTAAGGGTTTGGGTTAGGGTTAGAGTTCAGGAAACACATATGTTCGGTTTAAAATTGGGGTTGGGTTTAGGGTTGGGTAAGATGTATTTTTAATATCACACTGAATGGTACACTATTGATGGAGAAAAATTTTGGATGTTTTTCCATTCTCCATTATAGCCTATGAGATTCATTAGAATGAATGGGCCCATAGGGTTAGGGTTAGGGTTAGAATTAAGGACACACTTATGTTTGGGTGAATATTGGGGTTGGGTTTAGGGTTGGATTAGATGTATTTTTAATATCACACTGAATGGTACACTCTTGATGGGGAAAAATTTTGGATGTTTTTCCATTCTCCATTATAGCCTATGAGATTCATTAAAATGAATGGGCCCATATGGTAAGGGTTAGGGTTAGGGTTAGAGTTCAGGACACACATATGTTCGGTTTAAAATTGGGGTTTGGTTTAGGGTTGGGTAAGATGTATTTTTAATATCACACTGAATGGTACACTATTGATGGAGAAAAATTTTGGATGTTTTTCCATTCTCCATTATAGCCTATGAGATTCATTAGAATGAATGGGCCCATATGGTAAGGGTTAGGGTTAGGGTTAGAGTTCAGGACACACTTATGTTTGCGTGAATATTGGGGTTGGGTTTAGGGTTGGATTAGATGTATTTTTAATATCACACTGAATGGTACACTCTTGATGGGGAAAAATTTTGGATGTTTTTCAATTCTCCATTATAGCCTATGAGATTCATTAGAATGAATGGGCCCATAGGGTTACGGTTAGGGTTAGAGTTCAGGACACACTTATGTTTGGGTGAATATTGAAGTTGGGTTTAGGGTTGGATAAGATGTATTTTTAATATCACACTGAATGGTACACTCTTGATGGGGAAAAATTTTGGATGTTTTTCCATTCTCCATTATAGCCTATGAGATTCATTAGGATGAATGGGCCCATAGGCTAAGGGTTAGGGTTAGGGTTAGAGTTCAGGACACACTTATGTTTGGGTGAATATTGAAGTTGGGTTTAGGGTTGGATAAGATGTATTTTTAATATCACACTGAATGGTACACTCTTGATGGGGAAAAATTTTGGATGTTTTTCCATTCTCCATTATAGCCTATGAGATTCATTAGGATGAATGGGCCCATAGGGTAAGGGTTAGGGTTAGGGTTAGAGTTCAGGACACACATACGTTTGGTTTAAAATTGGGGTCTGGTTTACGGTTGGGTAAGATGTATTTTTAATATCACACTGAATGGTACACTATTGATGGAGAAAAATTTTGGATGTTTTTCCATTCTCCATTATAGCCTATGAGATTCATTGGAATGAATGGGCCCATATGGTAACGGTTAGGGTTAGGGTTAGAGTTCAGGACACACATATGTTCGGTTTAAAATTGGCGTTGGGTTTAGGGTTGGATAAGATGTATGTTTAATATCACACTGAATGGTACACTCTTGATGGGGAAAAATTTTGGATGTTTTTCCATTCTCCATTATAGGCTATGAGATTCATTAGAATGAATGGGCCCATATGGTAAGGGTTAGGGTTAGGGTTAGAGTTCAGGACACACATACGTTCGGTTTAAAATTGGGGTCTGGTTTAGGGTTGGGTAAGATGTATTTTTAATATCACACTGAATGGTACACTATTGATGGAGAAAAATTTTGGATGTTTTTCCATTCTCCATTGTAGCCTATGAGATTCATTAGAATGAATGGGCCCATAGGGTTAGGGTTAGGGTTAGGGTTAGAATTAAGGACACACTTATGTTTGGGTGAATATTGGGGTTGGGTTAAGGGTTGGATTAGATGTATTTTTAATATCACACTGAATGGTACACTCTTGATGGGGAAAAATTTTGGATGTTTTTCCATTCTCCATTATAGCCTATGAGATTCATTAAAATGAATGGGCCCATATGGTAAGGGTTAGGGTTAGGGTTAGAGTTCAGGACACACATATGTTCTGTTTAAAATTGGGGTTGGGTTTAGGGTTGGGTAAGATGTATTTTTAATATCACACTGAATGGTACACTATTGATGGAGAAAAATTTTGGATGTTTTTCCATTCTCCATTATAGCCTATGAGATTCATTAGAATGAATGGGCCCATATGGTAAGGGTTAGGGTTAGGGTTAGAGTTCAGGACACACTTATGTTTGGGTGAATATTGGGGTTGGGTTTAGGGTTGGATAAGATGTATTTTTAATTTCACACTGAATGGTACACTCTTGATGGGGAAAATTTTTGGATGTTTTTCCATTCTCCATTATAGCCTATGAGATTCATTAGAATGAATGGGCCCATAGGGTAAGGGTTTGGGTTAGGGTTAGAGTTCAGGACACACATATGTTCGGTTTAAAATTGGGGTTGGGTTTAGGGTTGGATAAGATGTATGTTTAATATCACACTGAATGGTACACTCTTGATGGGGAAAAATTTTGGATGTTTTTCCATTCTCCATTATACCCTATGAGATTCACTAGAATGAATGGGCCCATATGGTAAGGGTTAGGGTTAGGGTTAGAGTTCAGGACACACATACGTTGGGTTTAAAATTGGGGTCTGGTTTAGGGTTGGGTTAGATGTATTTTTAATATCACACTGAATGGTACACTATTGATGGGGGAAAATTTTGGATGTTTTTCCATTCTCCATTATAGCCTATGAGATTCATTAGAATGAATAGGCCCATATGGTAAGGGTTAGGGTTAGGGTTAGAGTTCAGGACACACATATGTTCGGTTTAAAATTGGGGTTGGGTTTAGGGTTGGGTAAGATGTATTTTTAATATCACACTGAATGGTACACTATTGATGGAGAAAAATTTTGGATGTTTTTCCATTCTCCATTATAGCCTATGAGATTCATTAGAATGAATGGGCCCATAGGGTTAGGGTTAGGGTTAGGGTTAGAATTAAAACACACTTATGTTTGGGTGAATATTGGGGTTGGGTTTAGGGTTGGATTAGATGTATTTTTAATTTCACACTGAATGGTACACTCTTGATGGGGAAAATTTTTGGATGTTTTTCCATTCTCCATTATAGCCTATAAGATTCATTAGAATGAATGGGCCCATAGGGTAAGGGTTTGGGTTAGGGTTAGAGTTCAGGACACACATATGTTCGGTTAAAAATTGGGGTTGGGTTTAGGGTTGGATAAGATGTATGTTTAATATCACACTGAATGGTACACTCTTGATGGGGAAAAATTTTGGATGTTTTTCCATTCTCCATTATACCCTATGAGATTCATTAGAATGAATGGGCCCATATGGTAAGGGTTAGGGTTAGGGTTAGAGTTCAGGACACACATACGTTGGGTTTAAAATTGGGGTCTGGTTTAGGGTTGGGTTAGATGTATTTTTAATATCACACTGAATGGTACACTATTGATGGGGAAAAATTTTGGATGTTTTTCCATTCTCCATTATAGCCTATGAGATTCATTAGAATGAATGGGCCCATATGGTAAGGGTTAGGGTTAGGGTTAGAGTTCAGGACACACTTATGTTTGCGTAAATATTGGAGTTGGGTTTAGGGTTGGATAAGATCTATTTTTAACATGACACTGAATGGTACACTATTGATGGGGAAAAATTTTGGATGTTTTTCCATTCTCCATTATAGCCTATGAGATTCATTGGAATGAATGGGCCCATATGGTAACGGTTAGGGTTAGGGTTAGAGTTCAGGACACACATATGTTCGGTTTAAAATTGGCGTTGGGTTTAGGGTTGGATAAGATGTATGTTTAATATCACACTGAATGGTACACTCTTGATGGGGAAAAATTTTGGATGTTTTTCCATTCTCCATTATAGGCTATGAGATTCATTAGAATGAATGGGCCCATATGGTAAGGGTTAGGGTTAGGGTTAGAGTTCAGGACACACATACGTTCGGTTTAAAATTGGGGTCTGGTTTAGGGTTGGGTAAGATGTATTTTTAATATCACACTGAATGGTACACTATTGATGGAGAAAAATTTTGGATGTTTTTCCATTCTCCATTGTAGCCTATGAGATTCATTAGAATGAATGGGCCCATAGGGTTAGGGTTAGGGTTAGGGTTAGAATTAAGGACACACTTATGTTTGGGTGAATATTGGGGTTGGGTTAAGGGTTGGATTAGATGTATTTTTAATATCACACTGAATGGTACACTCTTGATGGGGAAAAATTTTGGATGTTTTTCCATTCTCCATTATAGCCTATGAGATTCATTAAAATGAATGGGCCCATATGGTAAGGGTTAGGGTTAGGGTTAGAGTTCAGGACACACATATGTTCTGTTTAAAATTGGGGTTGGGTTTAGGGTTGGGTAAGATGTATTTTTAATATCACACTGAATGGTACACTATTGATGGAGAAAAATTTTGGATGTTTTTCCATTCTCCATTATAGCCTATGAGATTCATTAGAATGAATGGGCCCATATGGTAAGGGTTAGGGTTAGGGTTAGAGTTCAGGACACACTTATGTTTGGGTGAATATTGGGGTTGGGTTTAGGGTTGGATAAGATGTATTTTTAATTTCACACTGAATGGTACACTCTTGATGGGGAAAATTTTTGGATGTTTTTCCATTCTCCATTATAGCCTATGAGATTCATTAGAATGAATGGGCCCATAGGGTAAGGGTTTGGGTTAGGGTTAGAGTTCAGGACACACATATGTTCGGTTTAAAATTGGGGTTGGGTTTAGGGTTGGATAAGATGTATGTTTAATATCACACTGAATGGTACACTCTTGATGGGGAAAAATTTTGGATGTTTTTCCATTCTCCATTATACCCTATGAGATTCACTAGAATGAATGGGCCCATATGGTAAGGGTTAGGGTTAGGGTTAGAGTTCAGGACACACATACGTTGGGTTTAAAATTGGGGTCTGGTTTAGGGTTGGGTTAGATGTATTTTTAATATCACACTGAATGGTACACTATTGATGGGGGAAAATTTTGGATGTTTTTCCATTCTCCATTATAGCCTATGAGATTCATTAGAATGAATAGGCCCATATGGTAAGGGTTAGGGTTAGGGTTAGAGTTCAGGACACACATATGTTCGGTTTAAAATTGGGGTTGGGTTTAGGGTTGGGTAAGATGTATTTTTAATATCACACTGAATGGTACACTATTGATGGAGAAAAATTTTGGATGTTTTTCCATTCTCCATTATAGCCTATGAGATTCATTAGAATGAATGGGCCCATAGGGTTAGGGTTAGGGTTAGGGTTAGAATTAAAACACACTTATGTTTGGGTGAATATTGGGGTTGGGTTTAGGGTTGGATTAGATGTATTTTTAATTTCACACTGAATGGTACACTCTTGATGGGGAAAATTTTTGGATGTTTTTCCATTCTCCATTATAGCCTATAAGATTCATTAGAATGAATGGGCCCATAGGGTAAGGGTTTGGGTTAGGGTTAGAGTTCAGGACACACATATGTTCGGTTAAAAATTGGGGTTGGGTTTAGGGTTGGATAAGATGTATGTTTAATATCACACTGAATGGTACACTCTTGATGGGGAAAAATTTTGGATGTTTTTCCATTCTCCATTATACCCTATGAGATTCATTAGAATGAATGGGCCCATATGGTAAGGGTTAGGGTTAGGGTTAGAGTTCAGGACACACATACGTTGGGTTTAAAATTGGGGTCTGGTTTAGGGTTGGGTTAGATGTATTTTTAATATCACACTGAATGGTACACTATTGATGGGGAAAAATTTTGGATGTTTTTCCATTCTCCATTATAGCCTATGAGATTCATTAGAATGAATGGGCCCATATGGTAAGGGTTAGGGTTAGGGTTAGAGTTCAGGACACACTTATGTTTGCGTAAATATTGGAGTTGGGTTTAGGGTTGGATAAGATCTATTTTTAACATGACACTGAATGGTACACTATTGATGGGGAAAAATTTTGGATGTTTTTCCATTCTCCATTATAGCCTATGAGATTCATTAGAATGTATGGGCCCATAGGGTTAGGGTTAGGGTTAGAGTTCAGGACACACTTATGTTTGGGTGAATATTGGGGTTGGGTTTAGGGTTGGATATGATGTATTTTTAATATCACACTGAATGGTACACTCTTGATGGGGAAAATTTTTGGATGTTTTTCCATTCTCCATTATATCCTATGAGATTCATTAGAATGAATGGGCCCATATGGTAAGGGTTTGGGTTAGGGTTAGAGTTCAGGACACACATATGTTCGGTTTAAAATTGGGGTTTGGTTTAGGGTTGGGTAAGATGTATTTTTAATATCACACTGAATGGTACACTATTGATGGAGAAAAATTTTGGATGTTTATCCATTCTCCATTATAGCCTATGAGATTCATTAGAATGAATGGGCCCATATGGTAAGGGTTAGGGTTAGGGTTAGAGTTCAGGACACACTTATGTTTGCGTGAATATTGGGGTTGGGTTTAGGGTTGGATTAGATGTATTTTTAATATCACACTGAATGGTACACTCTTGATGGGGAAAAATTTTGGATGTTTTTCAATTCTCCATTATAGCCTATGAGATTCATTAGAATGAATGGGCCCATAGGGTTACGGTTAGGGTTAGAGTTCAGGACACACTTATGTTTGGGTGAATATTGAAGTTGGGTTTACGGTTGGATAAGATGTATTTTTAATATCACACTGAATGGTACACTCTTGATGGGGAAAAATTTTGGATGTTTTTCCATTCTCCATTATAGCCTATGAGATTCATTAGGATGAATGGGCCCATAGGGTAAGGGTTAGGGTTAGGGTTAGAGTTCAGGACACACTTATGTTTGGGTGAATATTGAAGTTGGGTTTAGGGTTGGATAAGATGTATTTTTAATATCACACTGAATGGTACACTCTTGATGGGGAAAAATTTTGGATGTTTTTCCATTCTCCATTATAGCCTATGAGATTCATTAGGATGAATGGGCCCATAGGGTAAGGGTTAGGGTTAGGGTTAGAGTTCAGGACACACATACGTTTGGTTTAAAATTGGGGTCTGGTTTACGGTTGGGTAAGATGTATTTTTAATATCACACTGAATGGTACACTATTGATGGAGAAAAATTTTGGATGTTTTTCCATTCTCCATTATAGCCTATGAGATTCATTGGAATGAATGGGCCCATATGGTAAGGGTTAGGGTTAGGGTTAGAGTTCAGGACACACATATGTTCGGTTTAAAATTGGCGTTGGGTTTAGGGTTGGATAAGATGTATGTTTAATATCACACTGAATGGTACACTCTTGATGGGGAAAAATTTTGGATGTTTTTCCATTCTCCATTATAGGCTATGAGATTCATTAGAATGAATGGGCCCATATGGTAAGGGTTAGGGTTAGGGTTAGAGTTCAGGACACACATACGTTCGGTTTAAAATTGGGGTCTGGTTTAGGGTTGGGTAAGATGTATTTTTAATATCACACTGAATGGTACACTATTGATGGAGAAAAATTTTAGATGTTTTTCCATTCTCCATTGTAGCCTATGAGATTCATTAGAATGAATGGGCCCATAGGGTTAGGGTTAGGGTTAGGGTTAGAATTAAGGACACACTTATGTTTGGGTGAATATTGGGGTTGGGTTAAGGGTTGGATTAGATGTATTTTTAATATCACACTGAATGGTACACTCTTGATGGGGAAAAATTTTGGATGTTTTTCCATTCTCCATTATAGCCTATGAGATTCATTAAAATGAATGGGCCCATATGGTAAGGGTTAGGGTTAGGGTTAGAGTTCAGGACACACATATGTTCGGTTTAAAATTGGGGTTGGGTTTAGGGTTGGGTAAGATGTATTTTTAATATCACACTGAATGGTACACTATTGATGGAGAAAAATTTTGGATGTTTTTCCATTCTCCATTATAGCCTATGAGATTCATTAGAATGAATGGGCCCATATGGTAAGGGTTAGGGTTAGGGTTAGAGTTCAGGACACACTTATGTTTGGGTGAATATTGGGGTTGGGTTTAGGGTTGGATAAGATGTATTTTTAATTTCACACTGAATGGTACACTCTTGATGGGGAAAATTTTTGGATGTTTTCCATTCTCCATTATAGCCTATGAGATTCATTAGAATGAATGGGCCCATAGGGTAAGGGTTTGGGTTAGGGTTAGAGTTCAGGACACACATATGTTCGGTTTAAAATTGGGGTTGGGTTTAGGGTTGGATAAGATGTATGTTTAATATCACACTGAATGGTACACTCTTGATGGGGAAAAATTTTGGATGTTTTTCCATTCTCCATTATACCCTATGAGATTCACTAGAATGAATGGGCCCATATGGTAAGGGTTAGGGTTAGGGTTAGAGTTCAGGACACACATACGTTGGGTTTAAAATTGGGGTCTGGTTTAGGGTTGGGTTAGATGTATTTTTAATATCACACTGAATGGTACACTATTGATGGGGAAAAATTTTGGATGTTTTTCCATTCTCCATTATAGCCTATGAGATTCATTAGAATGAATGGGCCCTTATGGTAAGGGTTTGGGTTAGGGTTAGAGTTCAGGAAACACATATGTTCGGTTTAAAATTGGGGTTGGGTTTAGGGTTGGGTAAGATGTATTTTTAATATCACACTGAATGGTACACTATTGATGGAGAAAAATTTTGGATGTTTTTCCATTCTCCATTATAGCCTATGAGATTCATTAGAATGAATGGGCCCATAGGGTTAGGGTTAGGGTTAGAATTAAGGACACACTTATGTTTGGGTGAATATTGGGGTTGGGTTTAGGGTTGGATTAGATGTATTTTTAATATCACACTGAATGGTACACTCTTGATGGGGAAAAATTTTGGATGTTTTTCCATTCTCCATTATAGCCTATGAGATTGATTAAAATGAATGGGCCCATATGGTAAGGGTTAGGGTTAGGGTTAGAGTTCAGGACACACATATGTTCGGTTTAAAATTGGGGTTGGGATTAGGGTTGGGTAAGATGTATTTTTAATATCACACTGAATGGTACACTATTGATGGAGAAAAATTTTGGATGTTTTTCCATTCCCCATTATAGCCTATGAGATTCATTAGAATGAATGGGCCCATATGGTAAGGGTTAGGGTTAGGGTTAGAGTTCAGGACACACTTATGTTTGCGTGAATATTGGAGTTGGGTTTAGGGTTGGATAAGATGTATTTTTAATATCACACTGAATGGTACACTCTTGATGGGGAAAAATTTTGGATGTTTTTCCATTCTCCATTATAGCCTATGAGATTCATTAGAATGAATGGGCCCATAGGGTTACGGTTAGGGTTAGAGTTCAGGACACACTTATGTTTGGGTGAATATTGAAGTTGGGTTTAGGGTTGGATTAGATGTATTTTTAATATCACACTGAATGGTACACTCTTGATGGGGAAAAATTTTGGATGTTTTTCCATTCTCCATTATAGCCTATGAGATTCATTAGAATGAATGGGCCCATAGGGTTACGGTTAGGGTTAGAGTTCAGGACACACTTATGTTTGGGTGAATATTGAAGTTGGGTTTAGGGTTGGATAAGATGTATTTTTAATATCACACTGAATGGTACACTCTTGATGGGGAAAAATTTTGGATGTTTTTCCATTCTCCATTATAGCCTATGAGATTCATTAGAATGAATGGGCCCATAGGGTTAGGGTTAGGGTTAGGGTTAGAATTAAGGACACACTTATGTTTGGGTGAATATTGGGGTTGGGTTAAGGGTTGGATTAGATGTATTTTTAATATCACACTGAATGGTACACTCTTGATGGGGAAAAATTTTGGATGTTTTTCCATTCTCCATTATAGCCTATGAGATTCATTAAAATGAATGGGCCCATATGGTAAGGGTTAGGGTTAGGGTTAGAGTTCAGGACACACATATGTTCGGTTTAAAATTGGGGTTGGGTTTAGGGTTGGGTAAGATGTATTTTTAATATCACACTGAATGGTACACTATTGATGGAGAAAAATTTTGGATGTTTTTCCATTCTCCATTATAGCCTATGAGATTCATTAGAATTAATGGGCCCATATGGTAAGGGTTAGGGTTAGGGTTAGAGTTCAGGACACACTTATGTTTGGGTGAATATTGGGGTTGGGTTTAGGGTTGGATAAGATGTATTTTTAATTTCACACTGAATGGTACACTCTTGATGGGGAAAATTTTTGGATGTTTTTCCATTCTCCATTATAGCCTATGAGATTCATTAGAATGAATGGGCCCATAGGGTAAGGGTTTGGGTTAGGGTTAGAGTTCAGGACACACATATGTTCGGTTTAAAATTGAGGTTGGGTTTAGGGTTGGATAAGATGTATGTTTAATATCACACTGAATGGTACACTCTTGATGGGGAAAAATTTTGGATGTTTTTCCATTCTCCATTATACCCTATGAGATTCATTAGAATGAATGGGCCCATATGGTAAGGGTTAGGGTTAGGGTTAGAGTTCAGGACACACATACGTTGAGTTTAAAATTGGGGTCTGGTTTAGGGTTGGGTTAGATGTATTTTTAATATCACACTGAATGGTACACTATTGATGGGGAAAAATTTTGGATGTTTTTCCATTCTCCATTATAGCCTATGAGATTCATTAGAATGAATGGGCCCATATGGTAAGGGTTTGGGTTAGGGTTAGAGTTCAGGAAACACATATGTTCGGTTTAAAATTGGGGTTGGGTTTAGGGTTGGGTAAGATGTATTTTTAATATCACACTGAATGGTACACTATTGATGGAGAAAAATTTTGGATGTTTTTCCATTCTCCATTATAGCCTATGAGATTCATTAGAATGAATGGGCCCATAGGGTTAGGGTTAGGGTTAGAATTAAGGACACACTTATGTTTGGGTGAATATTGGGGTTGGGTTTAGGGTTGGATTAGATGTATTTTTAATATCACACTGAATGGTACACTCTTGATGGGGAAAAATTTTGGATGTTTTTCCCTTCTCCATTATAGCCTATGAGATTGATTAAAATGAATGGGCCCATATGGTAAGGGTTAGGGTTAGGGTTAGAGTTCAGGACACACATATGTTCGGTTTAAAATTGGGGTTGGGTTTAGGGTTGGGTAAGATGTATTTTTAATATCACACTGAATGGTACACTATTGATGGAGAAAAATTTTGGATGTTTTTCCATTCTCCATTATAGCCTATGAGATTCATTAGAATGAATGGGCCCATATGATAAGGGTTAGGGTTAGGGTTAGAGTTCAGGACACACTTATGTTTGCGTGAATATTGGAGTTGGGTTTAGGGTTGGATAAGATGTATTTTTAATATCACACTGAATGGTACACTCTTGATGGGGAAAAATTTTGGATGTTTTTCCATTCTCCATTATAGCCTATGAGATTCATTAGAATGAATGGGCCCATAGGGTTACGGTTAGGGTTAGAGTTCAGGACACACTTATGTTTGGGTGAATATTGAAGTTGGGTTTAGGGTTGGATTAGATGTATTTTTAATATCACACTGAATGGTACACTCTTGATGGGGAAAAATTTTGGATGTTTTTCCATTCTCCATTATAGCCTATGAGATTCATTAGAATGAATGGGCCCATAGGGTTACGGTTAGGGTTAGAGTTCAGGACACACTTATGTTTGGGTGAATATTGAAGTTGGGTTTAGGGTTGGATAAGATGTATTTTTAATATCACACTGAATGGTACACTCTTGATGGGGAAAAATTTTGGATGTTTTTCCATTCTCCATTATAGCCTATGAGATTCATTAGAATGAATGGGCCCATAGGGTTAGGGTTAGGGTTAGGGTTAGAATTAAGGACACACTTATGTTTGGGTGAATATTGGGGTTGGGTTAAGGGTTGGATTAGATGTATTTTTAATATCACACTGAATGGTACACTCTTGATGGGGAAAAATTTTGGATGTTTTTCCATTCTCCATTATAGCCTATGAGATTCATTAAAATGAATGGGCCCATATGGTAAGGGTTAGGGTTAGGGTTAGAGTTCAGAACACACATATGTTCGGTTTAAAATTGGGGTTGGGTTTAGGGTTGGGTAAGATGTATTTTTAATATCACAATGAATGGTACACTATTGATGGAGAAAAATTTTGGATGTTTTTCCATTCTCCATTATAGCCTATGAGATTCATTAGAATGAATGGGCCCATATGGTAAGGGTTAGGGTTAGGGTTAGAGTTCAGGACACACTTATGTTTGGGTGAATATTGGGGTTGGGTTTAGGGTTGGATAAGATGTATTTTTAATTTCACACTGAATGGTACACTCTTGATGGGGAAAATTTTTGGATGTTTTTCCATTCTCCATTATAGCCTATGAGATTCATTAGAATGAATGGGCCCATAGGGTAAGGGTTTGGGTTAGGGTTAGAGTTCAGGACACACATATGTTCGGTTTAAAATTGAGGTTGGGTTTAGGGTTGGATAAGATGTATGTTTAATATCACACTGAATGGTACACTCTTGATGGGGAAAAATTTTGGATGTTTTTCCATTCTCCATTATACCCTATGAGATTCATTAGAATGAATGGGCCCATATGGTAAGGGTTAGGGTTAGGGTTAGAGTTCAGGACACACATACGTTGGGTTTAAAATTGGGGTCTGGTTTAGGGTTGGGTTAGATGTATTTTTAATATCACACTGAATGGTACACTATTGATGGGGAAAAATTTTGGATGTTTTTCCATTCTCCATTATAGCCTATGAGATTCATGAGAATGAATGGGCCCATAGGGTTAGGGTTAGGGTTAGAGTTCAGGACACACTTATGTTTGGGTGAATATTGGGGTTGGGTTTAGGGTTGGATATGATGTATTTTTAATATCACACTGAATGGTACACTCTTGATGGGGAAAATTTTTGGATGTTTTTCCATTCTCCATTATATCCTATGAGATTCATTAGAATGAATGGGCCCATATGGTAAGGGTTTGGGTTAGGGTTAGAGTTCAGGAAACACATATGTTCGGTTTAAAATTGGGGTTGGGTTTAGGGTTGGGTAAGATGTATTTTTAATATCACACTGAATGGTACACTATTGATGGAGAAAAATTTTGGATGTTTTTCCATTCTCCATTATAGCCTATGAGATTCATTAGAATGAATGGGCCCATAGGGTTAGGGTTAGGGTTAGAATTAAGGACACACTTATGTTTGGGTGAATATTGGGGTTGGGTTTAGGGTTGGATTAGATGTATTTTTAATATCACACTGAATGGTACACTCTTGATGGGGAAAAATTTTGGATGTTTTTCCATTCTCCATTATAGCCTATGAGATTCATTAAAATGAATGGGCCCATATGGTAAGGGTTAGGGTTAGGGTTAGAGTTCAGGACACACATATGTTCGGTTTAAAATTGCGGTTGGGTTTAGGGTTGGGTTAGATGTATTTTTAATATCACACTGAATGGTACACTATTGATGGAGAAAAAATTTGGATGTTTTTCCATTCTCCATTATAGCCTATGAGATTCATTAGAATGAATGGGCCCATATGGTAAGGGTTAGGGTTAGGGTTAGAGTTCAGGACACACTTATGTTTGCGTGAATATTGGGGTTGGGTTTAGGGTTGGATTAGATGTATTTTTAATATCACACTGAATGGTACACTCTTGATGGGGAAAAATTTTGGATGTTTTTCCATTCTCCATTATAGCCTATGAGATTCATTAGAATGAATGGGCCCATAGGGTTACGGTTAGGGTTAGAGTTCAGGACACACTTATGTTTGGGTGAATATTGGGGTTGGGTTTAGGGTTGGATTAGATGTATTTTTAATATCACACTGAATGGTACACTCTTGATGGGAAAAATTTTGGATGTTTTTCCATTCTCCATTATAGCCTATGAGATTCATTAAAATGAATGGGCCCATATGGTAAGGGTTAGGGTTAGGGTTAGAGTTCAGGACACACATATGTTCGGTTTAAAATTGGGGTTGGGTTTAGGGTTGGGTAAGATGTATTTTTAATATCACACTGAATGGTACACTATTGATGGAGAAAAATTTTGGATGTTTTTCCATTCTCCATTATAGCCTATGAGATTCATTAGAATGAATGGGCCCATAGGGTTAGGGTTAGGGTTAGGGTTAGAATTAAAACACACTTATGTTTGGGTGAATATTGGGGTTGGGTTTAGGGTTGGATTAGATGTATTTTTAATTTCACACTGAATGGTACACTCTTGATGGGGAAAATTTTTGGATGTTTTTCCATTCTCCATTATAGCCTATGAGATTCATTAGAATGAATGGGCCCGTATGGTAAGGGTTAGGGTTAGGGTTAGAGTTCAGGACACACATACGTTCGGTTTAAAATTGGGGTCTGGTTTAGGGTTGGGTAAGATGTATTTTTAATATCACAATGAATGGTACACTATTGATGGAGAAAAATTTTGGATGTTTTTCCATTCTCCATTATAGCCTATGAGATTCATTAGAATGAATGGGCCCATATGGTAAGGGTTAGGGTTAGGGTTAGAGTTCAGGACACACTTATGTTTGGGTGAATATTGGGGTTGGGTTTAGGGTTGGATAAGATGTATTTTTAATTTCACACTGAATGGTACACTCTTGATGGGGAAAATTTTTGGATGTTTTTCCATTCTCCATTATAGCCTATGAGATTCATTAGAATGAATGGGCCCATAGGGTAAGGGTTTGGGTTAGGGTTAGAGTTCAGGACACACATATGTTCGGTTTAAAATTGAGGTTGGGTTTAGGGTTGGATAAGATGTATGTTTAATATCACACTGAATGGTACACTCTTGATGGGGAAAAATTTTGGATGTTTTTCCATTCTCCATTATACCCTATGAGATTCATTAGAATGAATGGGCCCATATGGTAAGGGTTAGGGTTAGGGTTAGAGTTCAGGACACACATACGTTGGGTTTAAAATTGGGGTCTGGTTTAGGGTTGGGTTAGATGTATTTTTAATATCACACTGAATGGTACACTATTGATGGGGAAAAATTTTGGATGTTTTTCCATTCTCCATTATAGCCTATGAGATTCATTAGAATGAATGGGCCCATAGGGTTAGGGTTAGGGTTAGAGTTCAGGACACACTTATGTTTGGGTGAATATTGGGGTTGGGTTTAGGGTTGGATATGATGTATTTTTAATATCACACTGAATGGTACACTCTTGATGGGGAAAATTTTTGGATGTTTTTCCATTCTCCATTATATCCTATGAGATTCATTAGAATGAATGGGCCCATATGGTAAGGGTTTGGGTTAGGGTTAGAGTTCAGGAAACACATATGTTCGGTTTAAAATTGGGGTTGGGTTTAGGGTTGGGTAAGATGTATTTTTAATATCACACTGAATGGTACACTATTGATGGAGAAAAATTTTGGATGTTTTTCCATTCTCCATTATAGCCTATGAGATTCATTAGAATGAATGGGCCCATAGGGTTAGGGTTAGGGTTAGAATTAAGGACACACTTATGTTTGGGTGAATATTGGGGTTGGGTTTAGGGTTGGATTAGATGTATTTTTAATATCACACTGAATGGTACACTCTTGATGGGGAAAAATTTTGGATGTTTTTCCATTCTCCATTATAGCCTATGAGATTCATTAAAATGAATGGGCCCATATGGTAAGGGTTAGGGTTAGGGTTAGAGTTCAGGACACACATATGTTCGGTTTAAAATTGCGGTTGGGTTTAGGGTTGGGTAAGATGTATTTTTAATATCACACTGAATGGTACACTATTGATGGAGAAAAAATTTGGATGTTTTTCCATTCTCCATTATAGCCTATGAGATTCATTAGAATGAATGGGCCCATATGGTAAGGGTTAGGGTTAGGGTTAGAGTTCAGGACACACTTATGTTTGCGTGAATATTGGGGTTGGGTTTAGGGTTGGATTAGATGTATTTTTAATATCACACTGAATGGTACACTCTTGATGGGGAAAAATTTTGGATGTTTTTCCATTCTCCATTATAGCCTATGAGATTCATTAGAATGAATGGGCCCATAGGGTTACGGTTAGGGTTAGAGTTCAGGACACACTTATGTTTGGGTGAATATTGAAGTTGGGTTTAGGGTTGGATAAGATGTATTTTTAATATCACACTGAATGGTACACTCTTGATGGGGAAAAATTTTGGATGTTTTTCCATTCTCCATTATAGCCTATGAGATTCATTAGAATGAATGGGCCCATATGGTAAGGGTTAGGGTTAGGGTTAGAGTTTAGGACACACATATGTTCGGTTTAAAATTGGGGTCTGGTTTAGGGTTGGATAAGATATATTTTTAATTTCACACTGAATGGTACACTCTTGATGGGGAAAATTTTTGGATGTTTTTCCATTCTCCATTATATCCTATGAGATTAATTAGAATGAATGGGCCCATAGGGTAAGGGTTTGGGTTAGGGTTAGAGTTCAGGACACACATATGTTCGGTTTAAAATTGGGGTTGGGTTTAGGGTTGGATAAGATGTATGTTTAATATCACACTGAATGGTACACTCTTGATGGGGAAAAATTTTGGATGTTTTTCCATTCTCCATTATAGCCTATGAGATTCATTAGAATGAATGGGCCCGTATGGTAAGGGTTAGGGTTAGGGTTAGAGTTCAGGACACACATACGTTCGGTTTAAAATTGGGGTCTGGTTTAGGGTTGGGTAAGATGTATTTTTAATATCACACTGAATGGTACACTATTGATGGAGAAAAATTTTGGATGTTTTTCCATTCTCCATTATAGCCTATGAGATTCATTAGAATGAATGGGCCCATAGGGTAAGGGTTAGGGTTAGGGTTAGAGTTCAGGACACACTTATGTTTGCGTGAATATTGGAGTTGGGTTTAGGGTTGGATAAGATGTATTTTTAATATCACACTGAATGGTACACTCTTGATGGGGAAAAATTTTGGATGTTTTTCCATTCTCCATTATAGCCTATGAGATTCATTAGAATGAATGGGCCCATAGGGTTAGGGTTAGGGTTAGGGTTAGAATTAAGGACACACTTATGTTTGGGTGAATATTGGGGTTGGGTTTAGGGTTGGATTAGATGTATTTTTAATATCACACTGAATGGTACACTCTTGATGGGGAAAAATTTTGGATGTTTTTCCATTCTCCATTATAGCCTATAAGATTCATTAAAATGAATGGGCCCATATGGTAAGGGTTAGGGTTAGGGTTAGAGTTCAGGACACACATATGTTCGGTTTAAAATTGGGGTCGGGTTTAGGGTTGGGTAAGATGTATTTTTAATATCACACTGAATGGTACACTATTGATGGAGAAAAATTTTGGATGTTTTTCCATTCTCCATTATAGCCTATGAGATTCATTAGAATGAATGGGCCCATATGGTAAGGGTTAGGGTTAGGGTTAGAGTTCAGGACACACTTATGTTTGGGTGAATATTGGAGTTGGGTTTAGGGTTGGATAAGATGTATTTTTAATTTCACACTGAATGGTACACTCTTGATGGGGAAAATTTTTGGATGTTTTTCCATTCTCCATTATAGCCTATGAGATTCATTAGAATGAATGGGCCCATAGGGTAAGGGTTTGGGTTAGGGTTAGAGTTCAGGACACACATATGTTCGGTTTAAAATTGGGGTTGGGTTTAGGGTTGGATAAGATGTATGTTTAATATCACACTGAATGGTACACTCTTGATGGGGAAAAATTTTGGATGTTTTTCATTCTCTATTATACCCTATGAGATTCATTAGAATGAATGGGCCCATATGGTAAGGGTTAGGGTTAGGGTTAGAGTTCAGGACACACATACGTTGGGTTTAAAATTGGGGTCTGGTTTAGGGTTGGGTTAGATGTATTTTTAATATCACACTGAATGGTACACTATTGATGGGGAAAAATTTTGGATGTTTTTCCATTCTCCATTATAGCCTATGAGATTCATTAGAATGAATGGGCCTATATGGTAAGGGTTAGGGTTAGGGTTAGAGTTCAGGACACACTTATGTTTGCGTAAATATTGGAGTTGGGTTTAGGGTTGGATAAGATGTATTTTTAATATCACACTGAATGGTACACTATTGATGGGGAAAAATTTTGGATGTTTTTCCATTCTCCATTATAGCCTAAGAGAATCATTAGAATGAATGGGCCCATAGGGTTAGGGTTAGAGTTCAGGACACACTTATGTTTGGGTGAATATTGGGGTTGGGTTTAGGGTTGGATATGATGTATTTTTAATATCACACTGAATGGTACACTCTTGATGGGGAAAATTTTTGGATGTTTTTCCATTCTCCATTATATCCTATGAGATTCATTAGAATGAATGGGCCCATATGGTAAGGGTTTGGGTTAGGGTTAGAGTTCAGGAAACACATATGTTCGGTTTAAAATTGGGGTTGGGTTTAGGGTTGGGTAAGATGTATTTTTAATATCACACTGAATGGTACACTATTGATGGAGAAAAATTTTGGATGTTTTTCCATTCTCCATTATAGCCTATGAGATTCATTAGAATGAATGGGCCCATAGGGTTAGGGTTAGGGTTAGAATTAAGGACACACTTATGTTTGGGTGAATATTGGGGTTGGGTTTAGGGTTGGATTAGATGTATTTTTAATATCACACTGAATGGTACACTCTTGATGGGGAAAAATTTTGGATGTTTTTCCATTCTCCATTATAGCCTATGAGATTCATTAGAATGAATGGGCCCATATGGTAAGGGTTAGGGTTAGGGTTAGAGTTCAGGACACACTTATGTTTGCGTGAATATTGGAGTTGGGTTTAGGGTTGGATAAGATGTATTTTTAATATCACACTGAATGGTACACTCTTGATGGGGAAAAATTTTGGATGTTTTTCCATTCTCCATTATAGCCTATGAGATTCATTAGAATGAATGGGCCCATAGGGTTACGGTTAGGGTTAGAGTTCAGGACACACTTATGTTTGGGTGAATATTGGGGTTGGGTTTAGGGTTGGATAAGATGTATTTTTAATATCACACTGAATGGTACACTCTTGATGGGGAAAAATTTTGGATGTTTTTCCATTCTCCATTATAGCCTATGAGATTCATTAGGATGAATGGGCCCATAGGGTAAGGGTTAGGGTTAGGGTTAGAGTTCAGGACACACATACGTTCGGTTTAAAATTGGGGTCTGGTTTAGGGTTGGGTAAGATGTATTTTTAATATCACACTGAATGGTACACTATTGATGGAGAAAAATTTTGGATGTTTTTCCATTCTCCATTATAGCCTATGAGATTGATTAGAATGAATGGGCCCATATGGTAAGGGTTAGGGTTAGGGTTAGAGTTCAGGACACACATATGTTCGGTTTAAAATTGGGGTCTGGTTTAGGGTTGGATAAGATGTATTTTTAATTTCACACTGAATGGTACACTCTTGATGGGGAAAATTTTTGGATGTTTTTCCATTCTCCATTATATCCTATGAGATTAATTAGAATGAATGGGCCCATAGGGTAAGGGTTTGGGTTAGGGTTAGAGTTCAGGACACACATACGTTCGGTTTAAAATTGGGGTCTGGTTTAGGGTTGGGTAAGATGTATTTTTAATATCACACTGAATGGTACACTATTGATGGAGAAAAATTTTGGATGTTTTTCCATTCTCCATTATAGCCTATGAGATTCATTAGAATGAATGGGCCCATAGGGTAAGGGTTAGGGTTAGGGTTAGAGTTCAGGACACACTTATGTTTGCGTGAATATTGGAGTTGGGTTTAGGGTTGGATAAGATGTATTTTTAATATCACACTGAATGGTACACTCTTGATGGGGAAAAATTTTGGATGTTTTTCCATTCTCCATTATAGCCTATGAGATACATTAGAATGAATGGGCCCATAGGGTTAGGGTTAGGGTTAGGGTTAGGGTTAGAATTAAGGACACACTTATCTTTGGGTGAATATTGGGGTTGGGTTTAGGGTTGGATTAGATGTATTTTTAATATCACACTGAATGGTACACTCTAGATGGGGAAAAATTTTGGATGTTTTTCCATTCTCCATTATACCCTATGAGATTCATTAGAATGAATGGGCCCATATGGTAAGGGTTAGGGTTAGGGTTAGAGTTCAGGACACACATACGTTGGGTGTAAAATTGGGGTCTGGTTTAGGGTTGGGTTAGATGTATTTTTAATATCACACTGAATGGTACACTATTGATGGGGAAAAATTTTGGATGTTTTTCCATTCTCCATTATAGCCTATGAGATTCATTAGAATGAATGGGCCCATATGGTAAGGGTTAGGGTTAGGGTTAGAGTTCAGGACACACTTATGTTTGCGTAAATATTGGAGTGGGGTTTAGGGTTGGATAAGATGTATTTTTAATATCACACTGAATGGTACACTATTGATGGGGAAAAATTTTGGATGTTTTTCCATTCTCCATTATAGCCTATGAGATTCATTAGAATGAATGGGCCCATAGGGTTAGGTTTAGGGTTAGAGTTCAGGACACACTTATGTTTGGGTGAATATTGGGGTTGGGTTTAGGGTTGGATATGATGTATTTTTAATATCACACTGAATGGTACACTCTTGATGGGGAAAATTTTTGGATGTTTTTCCATTCTCCATTATATCCTATGAGATTCATTAGAATGAATGGGCCCATATGGTAAGGGTTTGGGTTAGGGTTAGAGTTCAGGAAACACATATGTTCGGTTTAAAATTGGGGTTGGGTTTAGGGTTGGGTAAGATGTATTTTTAATATCACACTGAATGGTACACTATTGATGGAGAAAAATTTTGGATGTTTTTCCATTCTCCATTATAGCCTATGAGATTCATTAGAATGAATGGGCCCATAGGGTTAGGGTTAGGGTTAGAATTAAGGACACACTTATGTTTGGGTGAATATTGGGGTTGGGTTTAGGGTTGGATTAGATGTATTTTTAATATCACACTGAATGGTACACTCTTGATGGGGAAAAATTTTGGATGTTTTTCCATTCTCCATTATAGCCTATGAGATTCATTAAAATGAATGGGCCCATATGGTAAGGGTTAGGGTTAGGGTTAGAGTTCAGGACACACATACATTCGGTTTAAAATTGGGGTCTGGTTTAGGGTTGGGTAAGATGTATTTTTAATATCACACTGAATGGTACACTATTGATGGAGAAAAATTTTGGATGTTTTTCCATTCTCCATTATAGCCTATGAGATTCATTAGAATGAATGGGCCCATATGGTAAGGGTTAGGGTTAGGGTTAGAGTTCAGGACACACATATGTTCGGTTTAAAATTGGGGTCTGGTTTAGGGTTGGATAAGATGTATTTTTAATTTCACACTGAATGGTACACTCTTGATGGGGAAAATTTTTGGATGTTTTTCCATTCTCCATTATAGCCTATGAGATTCATTAAAATGAATGGGCCCATATGGTAAGGGTTAGGGTTAGGGTTAGAGTTCAGGACACACATATGTTCGGTTTAAAATTGGGGTTGGGTTTAGGGTTGGGTAAGATGTATTTTTAATATCACACTGAATGGTACACTATTGATGGAGAAAAATTTTGGATGTTTTTCCATTCTCCATTATAGCCTATGAGATTCATTAGAATGAATGGGCCCATATGGTTAGGGTTAGGGTTAGAGTTCAGGACACACTTATGTTTGGGTGAATATTGGGGTTGGGTTTAGGGTTGGATAAGATGTATTTTTAATTTCACACTGAATGGTACACTCTTGATGGGGAAGATTTTTGGATGTTTTTCCATTCTCCATTATAGCCTATGAGATTCATTAGAATGAATGGGCCCATAGGGTAAGGGTTTGGGTTAGGGTTAGAGTTCAGGACACACATATGTTCGGTTTAAAATTGGGGTTGGGTTTAGGGTTGGATAAGATGTATGCTTAATATCACACTGAATGGTACACTCTTGATGAGGAAAAATTTTGGATGTTTTTCCATTCTCCATTATACCCTATGAGATTCATTAGAGTGAATGGGCCCATATGGTAAGGGTTAGGGTTAGGGTTAGAGTTCAGGACACACATACGTTCGGTGTAAAATTGGGGTCTGGTTTAGGGTTGGGTTAGATGTATTTTTAATATCACACTGAATGGTACACTATTGATGGGGAAAAATTTTGGATGTTTTTCCATTCTCCATTATAGCCTATGAGATTCATTAGAATGAATGGGCCCATATGGTAAGGGTTAGGGTTAGGGTTAGAGTTCAGGACACACTTATGTTTGCGTAAATATTGGAGTGGGGTTTAGGGTTGGATAAGATGTATTTTTAATATCACACTGAATGGTACACTATTGATGGGGAAAAATTTTGGATGTTTTTCCATTCTCCATTATAGCCTATGAGATTCATTAGAATGAATGGGCCCATAGGGTTAGGGTTAGGGTTAGAGTTCAGGACACACTTATGTTTGGGTGAATATTGGGGTTGGGTTTAGGGTTGGATATGATGTATTTTTAATATCACACTGAATGGTACACTCTTGATGGGGAAAATTTTTGGATGTTTTTCCATTCTCCATTATATCCTATGAGATTCATTAGAATGAATGGGCCCATATGGTAAGGGTTTGGGTTAGGGTTAGAGTTCAGGACACACTTATGTTTGCGTGAATATTGGAGTTGGGTTTAGGGTTGGATAAGATGTATTTTTAATATCACACTGAATGGTACACTCTTGATGGGGAAAAATTTTGGATGTTTTTCCATTCTCCATTATAGCCTATGAGATTCATTAGAATGAATGGGCCCATAGGGTTAGGGTTAGGGTTAGGGTTAGAATTAAGGACACACTTATCTTTGGGTGAATATTGGGGTTGGGTTTAGGGTTGGATTAGATGTATTTTTAATATCACACTGAATGGTACACTCTAGATGGGGGAAAATTTTGGATGTTTTTCCATTCTCCATTATAGCCTATGAGATTCATTAAAATGAATGGGCCCATATGGTAAGGGTTAGGGTTAGGGTTAGAGTTCAGGACACACATATGTTCGGTTTAAAATTGGGGTTGGGTTTAGGGTTGGGTAAGATGTATTTTTAATATCACACTGAATGGTACACTATTGATGGAGAAAAATTTTGGATGTTTTTCCATTCTCCATTATAGCCTATGAGATTCATTAGAATGAATGGGCCCATATGGTTAGGGTTAGGGTTAGAGTTCAGGACACACTTATGTTTGGGTGAATATTGGGGTTGGGTTTAGGGTTGGATAAGATGTATTTTTAATTTCACACTGAATGGTACACTCTTGATGGGGAAAATTTTTGGATGTTTTTCCATTCTCCATTATAGCCTATGAGATTCATTAGAATGAATGGGCCCATAGGGTAAGGGTTTGGGTTAGGGTTAGAGTTCAGGACACACATATGTTCGGTTTAAAATTGGGGTTGGGTTTAGGGTTGGATAAGATGTATGTTTAATATCACACTGAATGGTACACTCTTGATGGGGAAAAATTTTGGATGTTTTTCCATTCTCCATTATACCCTATGAGATTCATTAGAATGAATGGGCCCATAGGGTTAGGGTTAGGGTTAGAATTAAGGACACACTTATGTTTGGGTGAATATTGGGGTTGGGTTTAGGGTTGGATTAGATGTATTTTTAATATCACACTGAATGGTACACTCTTGATGGGGAAAAATTTTGGATGTTTTTCCATTCTCCATTATAGCCTATGAGATTCATTAAAATGAATGGGCCCATATGGTAAGGGTTAGGGTTAGGGTTAGAGTTCAGGACACACATACGTTCGGTTTAAAATTGGGGTCTGGTTTAGGGTTGGGTAAGATGTATTTTTAATTTCACACTGAATGGTACACTCTTGATGGGGAAAATTTTTGGATGTTTTTCCATTCTCCATTATATCCTATGAGATTAATTAGAATGAATGGGCCCATAGGGTAAGGGTTAGGGTTAGGGTTAGAGTTCAGGACACACATATGTTCGGTTTAAAATTGGGGTCTGGTTTTGGGTTGGATAAGATGTATTTTTAATTTCACACTGAATGGTACACTCTTGATGGGGAAAATTTTTGGATGTTTTTCCATTCTCCATTATATCCTATGAGATTAATTAGAATGAATGGGCCCATAGGGTAAGGGTTTGGGTTAGGGTTAGAGTTCAGGACACACATACGTTCGGTTTAAAATTGGGGTCTGGTTTAGGGTTGGGTAAGATGTATTTTTAATATCACACTGAATGGTACACTATTGATGGAGAAAAATTTTGGATGTTTTTCCATTCTCCATTATAGCCTATGAGATTCATTAGAATGAATGGGCCCATAGGGTAAGGGTTAGAGTTAGGGTTAGAGTTCAGGACACACTTATGTTTGCGTGAATATTGGAGTTGGGTTTAGGGTTGGATAAGATGTATTTTTAATATCACACTGAATGGTACACTCTTGATGGGGAAAAATTTTGGATGTTTTTCCATTCTCCATTATAGCCTATGAGATTCATTAGAATGAATGGGCCCATAGGGTTAGGGTTAGGGTTAGGGTTAGAATTAAGGACACACTTATCTTTGGGTGAATATTGGGGTTGGGTTTAGGGTTGGATTAGATGTATTTTTAATATCACACTGAATGGTACACTCTAGATGGGGAAAAATTTTGGATGTTTTTCCATTCTCCATTATAGCCTATGAGATTCATTAAAATGAATGGGCCCATATGGTAAGGGTTAGGGGTAGGGTTAGAGTTCAGGACACACATATGTTCGGTTTAAAATTGGGGTTGGGTTTAGGGTTGGGTAAGATGTATTTTTAATATCACACGAATGGTACACTATTGATGGAGAAAAATTTTGGATGTTTTTCCATTCTCCATTATAGCCTATGAGATTCATTAGAATGAATGGGCCCATATGGTTAGGGTTAGGGTTAGAGTTCAGGACACACTTATGTTTGGGTGAATATTGGGGTTGGGTTTAGGGTTGGATAAGATGTATTTTTAATTTCACACTGAATGGTACACTCTTGATGGGGAAAATTTTTGGATGTTTTTCCATTCTCCATTATAGCCTATGAGATTCATTAGAATGAATGGGCCCATAGGGTAAGGGTTTGGGTTAGGGTTAGAGTTCAGGACACACATATGTTCGGTTTAAAATTGGGGTTGGGTTTAGGGTTGGATAAGATGTATGTTTAATATCACACTGAATGGTACACTCTTGATGGGGAAAAATTTTGGATGTTTTTCCATTCTCCATTATACCCTATGAGATTCATTAGAATGAATGGGCCCATATGGTAAGGGTTAGGGTTAGGGTTAGAGTTCAGGACACACATACGTTGGGTGTAAAATTGGGGTCTGGTTTAGGGTTGGGTTAGATGTATTTTTAATATCACACTGAATGGTACACTATTGATGGGGAAAAATTTTGGATGTTTTTCCATTCTCCATTATATCCTATGAGATTCATTAGAATGAATGGGCCCATATGGTAAGGGTTTGGGTTAGGGTTAGAGTTCAGGAAACACATATGTTCGGTTTAAAATTGGGGTTGGGTTTAGGGTTGGGTAAGATGTATTTTTAATATCACACTGAATGGTACACTATTGATGGAGAAAAATTTTGGATGTTTTTCCATTCTCCATTATAGCCTATGAGATTCATTAGAATGAATGGGCCCATAGGGTTAGGGTTAGGGTTAGAATTAAGGACACACTTATGTTTGGGTGAATATTGGGGTTGGGTTTAGGGTTGGATTAGATGTATTTTTAATATCACACTGAATGGTACACTCTTGATGGGGAAAAATTTTGGATGTTTTTCCATTCTCCATTATAGCCTATGAGATTCATTAAAATGAATGGGCCCATATGGTAAGGGTTAGGGTTAGGGTTAGAGTTCAGGACACACATATGTTCGGTTTAAAATTGGGGTTGGGTTTAGGGTTGGGTAAGATGTATTTTTAATATCACACTGAATGGTACACTATTGATGGAGAAAAATTTTGGATGTTTTTCCATTCTCCATTATAGCCTATGAGATTCATTAGAATGAATGGGCCCATACGGTAAGGGTTAGGGTTAGGGTTAGAGTTCAGGACACACTTATGTTTGGGTGAATATTGAGGTTGGGTTTAGGGTTGGATAAGATGTATTTTTAATTTCACACTGAATGGTACACTCTTGATGGGGAAAATTTTTGGATGTTTTTCCATTCTCCATTATAGCCTATGAGATTCATTAGAATGAATGGGCCCATAGGGTAAGGGTTTGGGTTAGGGTTAGAGTTCAGGACACACATATGTTCGGTTTAAAATTGGGGTTGGGTTTAGGGTTGGATAAGATGTATGTTTAATATCACACTGAATGGTACACTCTTGATGGGGAAAAATTTTGGATGTTTTTCCATTCTCCATTATACCCTATGAGATTCATTAGAATGAATGGGCCCATATGGTAAGGGTTAGGGTTAGGGTTAGAGTTCAGGACACACATACGTTGGGTTTAAAATTGGGGTCTGGTTTAGGGTTGGGTTAGATGTATTTTTAATATCACACTGAATGGTACACTATTGATGGGGAAAAATTTTGGATGTTTTTCCATTCTCCATTATAGCCTATGAGATTCATTAGAATGAATGGGCCCATATGGTAAGGGTTAGGGTTAGGGTTAGAGTTCAGGACACACTTATGTTTGCGTAAATATTGGAGTGGGGTTTAGGGTTGGATAAGATGTATTTTTAATATCACACTGAATGGTACACTATTGATGGGGAAAAATTTTGGATGTTTTTCCATTCTCCATTATAGCCTATGAGATTCATTAGAATGAATGGGCCCATAGGGTTAGGGTTAGGGTTAGAATTAAGGACACACTTATGTTTGGGTGAATATTGGGGTTGGGTTTAGGGTTGGATTAGATGTATTTTTAATATCACACTGAATGGTACACTCTTGATGGGGAAAAATTTTGGATGTTTTTCCATTCTCCATTATAGCCTATGAGATTCATTAAAATGAATGGGCCCATATGGTAAGGGTTAGGGTTAGGGTTAGAGTTCAGGACACACATACGTTCGGTTTAAAATTGGGGTCTGGTTTAGGGTTGGGTAAGATGTATTTTTAATATCACACTGAATGGTACACTATTGATGGAGAAAAATTTTGGATGTTTTTCCATTCTCCATTATAGCCTATGAGATTCATTAGAATGAATGGGCCCATATGGTAAGGGTTAGGGTTAGGGTTAGAGTTCAGGACACACATATGTTCGGTTTAAAATTGGGGTCTGGTTTAGGGTTGGATAAGATGTATTTTTAATTTCACACTGAATGGTACACTCTTGATGGGGAAAATTTTTGGATGTTTTTCCATTCTCCATTATAGCCTATGAGATTCATTAAAATGAATGGGCCCATATGGTAAGGGTTAGGGTTAGGGTTAGAGTTCAGGACACACATATGTTCGGTTTAAAATTGGGGTTGGGTTTAGGGTTGGGTAAGATGTATTTTTAATATCACACTGAATGGTACACTATTGATGGAGAAAAATTTTGGATGTTTTTCCATTCTCCATTATAGCCTATGAGATTCATTAGAATGAATGGGCCCATATGGTTAGGGTTAGGGTTAGAGTTCAGGACACACTTATGTTTGGGTGAATATTGGGGTTGGGTTTAGGGTTGGATAAGATGTATTTTTAATTTCACACTGAATGGTACACTCTTGATGGGGAAAATTTTTGGATGTTTTTCCATTCTCCATTATAGCCTATGAGATTCATTAGAATGAATGGGCCCATAGGGTAAGGGTTTGGGTTAGGGTTAGAGTTCAGGACACACATATGTTCGGTTTAAAATTGGGGTTGGGTTTAGGGTTGGATAAGATGTATGCTTAATATCACACTGAATGGTACACTCTTGATGGGGAAAAATTTTGGATGTTTTTCCATTCTCCATTATACCCTATGAGATTCATTAGAGTGAATGGGCCCATATGGTAAGGGTTAGGGTTAGGGTTAGAGTTCAGGACACACATACGTTCGGTGTAAAATTGGGGTCTGGTTTAGGGTTGGGTTAGATGTATTTTTAATATCACACTGAATGGTACACTATTGATGGGGAAAAATTTTGGATGTTTTTCCATTCTCCATTATAGCCTATGAGATTCATTAGAATGAATGGGCCCATATGGTAAGGGTTAGGGTTAGGGTTAGAGTTCAGGACACACTTATGTTTGCGTAAATATTGGAGTGGGGTTTAGGGTTGGATAAGATGTATTTTTAATATCACACTGAATGGTACACTATTGATGGGGAAAAATTTTGGATGTTTTTCCATTCTCCATTATAGCCTATGAGATTCATTAGAATGAATGGGCCCATAGGGTTAGGGTTAGGGTTAGAGTTCAGGACACACTTATGTTTGGGTGAATATTGGGGTTGGGTTTAGGGTTGGATATGATGTATTTTTAATATCACACTGAATGGTACACTCTTGATGGGGAAAATTTTTGGATGTTTTTCCATTCTCCATTATATCCTATGAGATTCATTAGAATGAATGGGCCCATATGGTAAGGGTTTGGGTTAGGGTTAGAGTTCAGGAAACACATATGTTCGGTTTAAAATTGGGGTTGGGTTTAGGGTTGGGTAAGATGTATTTTTAATATCACACTGAATGGTACACTATTGATGGAGAAAAATTTTGGATGTTTTTCCATTCTCCATTATAGCCTATGAGATTCATTAGAATGAATGGGCCCATAGGGTTAGGGTTAGGGTTAGAATTAAGGACACACTTATGTTTGGGTGAATATTGGGGTTGGGTTTAGGGTTGGATTAGATGTATTTTTAATATCACACTGAATGGTACACTCTTGATGGGGAAAAATTTTGGATGTTTTTCCATTCTCCATTATAGCCTATGAGATTGATTAAAATGAATGGGCCCATATGGTAAGGGTTAGGGTTAGGGTTAGAGTTCAGGACACACATACGTTCGGTTTAAAATTGGGGTCTGGTTTAGGGTTGGGTAAGATGTATTTTTAATATCACACTGAATGGTACACTATTGATGGAGAAAAATTTTGGATGTTTTTCCATTCTCCATTATAGCCTATGAGATTCATTAGAATGAATGGGCCCATAGGGTAAGGGTTAGGGTTAGGGTTAGAGTTCAGGACACACTTATGTTTGCGTGAATATTGGAGTTGGGTTTAGGGTTGGATAAGATGTATTTTTAATATCACACTGAATGGTACACTCTTGATGGGGAAAAATTTTGGATGTTTTTCCATTCTCCATTATAGCCTATGAGATTCATTAGAATGAATGGGCCCATAGGGTTAGGGTTAGGGTTAGGGTTAGAATTAAGGACACACTTATCTTTGGGTGAATATTGGGGTTGGGTTTAGGGTTGGATTAGATGTATTTTTAATATCACACTGAATGGTACACTCTAGATGGGGGAAAATTTTGGATGTTTTTCCATTCTCCATTATAGCCTATGAGATTCATTAAAATGAATGGGCCCATATGGTAAGGGTTAGGGTTAGGGTTAGAGTTCAGGACACACATATGTTCGGTTTAAAATTGGGGTTGGGTTTAGGGTTGGGTAAGATGTATTTTTAATATCACACTGAATGGTACACTATTGATGGAGAAAAATTTTGGATGTTTTTCCATTCTCCATTATAGCCTATGAGATTCATTAGAATGAATGGGCCCATATGGTTAGGGTTAGGGTTAGAGTTCAGGACACACTTATGTTTGGGTGAATATTGGGGTTGGGTTTAGGGTTGGATAAGATGTATTTTTAATTTCACACTGAATGGTACACTCTTGATGGGGAAAATTTTTGGATGTTTTTCCATTCTCCATTATAGCCTATGAGATTCATTAGAATGAATGGGCCCATAGGGTAAGGGTTTGGGTTAGGGTTAGAGTTCAGGACACACATATGTTCGGTTTAAAATTGGGGTTGGGTTTAGGGTTGGATAAGATGTATGTTTAATATCACACTGAATGGTACACTCTTGATGGGGAAAAATTTTGGATGTTTTTCCATTCTCCATTATACCCTATGAGATTCATTAGAATGAATGGGCCCATAGGGTTAGGGTTAGGGTTAGAATTAAGGACACACTTATGTTTGGGTGAATATTGGGGTTGGGTTTAGGGTTGGATTAGATGTATTTTTAATATCACACTGAATGGTACACTCTTGATGGGGAAAAATTTTGGATGTTTTTCCATTCTCCATTATAGCCTATGAGATTCATTAAAATGAATGGGCCCATATGGTAAGGGTTAGGGTTAGGGTTAGAGTTCAGGACACACATACGTTCGGTTTAAAATTGGGGTCTGGTTTAGGGTTGGGTAAGATGTATTTTTAATTTCACACTGAATGGTACACTCTTGATGGGGAAAATTTTTGGATGTTTTTCCATTCTCCATTATATCCTATGAGATTAATTAGAATGAATGGGCCCATAGGGTAAGGGTTAGGGTTAGGGTTAGAGTTCAGGACAC
This sequence comes from Heteronotia binoei, assembly GCF_032191835.1. NCBI lineage: Eukaryota > Metazoa > Chordata > Lepidosauria > Squamata > Gekkonidae > Heteronotia > Heteronotia binoei. The sequence continues at coordinate 479,868 of NW_026800093.1, forward strand.
ACATATGTTCGGTTTAAAATTGGGGTCTGGTTTAGGGTTGGATAAGATGTATTTTTAATTTCACACTGAATGGTACACTCTTGATGGGGAAAATTTTTGGATGTTTTTCCATTCTCCATTATATCCTATGAGATTAATTAGAATGAATGGGCCCATAGGGTAAGGGTTTGGGTTAGGGTTAGAGTTCAGGACACACATACGTTCGGTTTAAAATTGGGGTCTGGTTTAGGGTTGGGTAAGATGTATTTTTAATATCACACTGAATGGTACACTATTGATGGAGAAAAATTTTGGATGTTTTTCCATTCTCCATTATAGCCTATGAGATTCATTAGAATGAATGGGCCCATAGGGTAAGGGTTAGAGTTAGGGTTAGAGTTCAGGACACACTTATGTTTGCGTGAATATTGGAGTTGGGTTTAGGGTTGGATAAGATGTATTTTTAATATCAAACTGAATGGTACACTCTTGATGGGGAAAAATTTTGGATGTTTTTCCATTCTCCATTATAGCCTATGAGATTCATTAGAATGAATGGGCCCATAGGGTTAGGGTTAGGGTTAGGGTTAGAATTAAGGACACACTTATCTTTGGGTGAATATTGGGGTTGGGTTTAGGGTTGGATTAGATGTATTTTTAATATCACACTGAATGGTACACTCTAGATGGGGAAAAATTTTGGATGTTTTTCCATTCTCCATTATAGCCTATGAGATTCATTAAAATGAATGGGCCCATATGGTAAGGGTTAGGGGTAGGGTTAGAGTTCAGGACACACATATGTTCGGTTTAAAATTGGGGTTGGGTTTAGGGTTGGGTAAGATGTATTTTTAATATCACACTGAATGGTACACTATTGATGGAGAAAAATTTTGGATGTTTTTCCATTCTCCATTATAGCCTATGAGATTCATTAGAATGAATGGGCCCATATGGTAAGGGTTAGGGTTAGGGTTAGAGTTCAGGACACACTTATGTTTGGGTGAATATTGGGGTTGGGTTTAGGGTTGGATAAGATGTATTTTTAATTTCACACTGAATGGTACACTCTTGATGGGGAAAATTTTTGGATGTTTTTCCATTCTCCATTATAGCCTATGAGATTCATTAGAATGAATGGGCCCATAGGGTTAGGGTTTGGGTTAGGGTTAGAGTTCAGGACACACATATGTTCGGTTTAAAATTGGGGTTGGGTTTAGGGTTGGATAAGATGTATGTTTAATATCACACTGAATGGTACACTCTTGATGGGGAAAAATTTTGGATGTTTTTCCATTCTCCATTATAGCCTATGAGATTCATTAGAATGAATGGGCCCATATGGTAAGGGTTAGGGTTAGGGTTAGAGTTCAGGACACACATATGTTGGGTTTAAAATTGGGGTCTGGTTTAGGGTTGGGTTAGATGTATTTTTAATATCACACTGAATGGTACACTCTTGATGGGGAAAAATTTTGGATGTTTTTCCATTCTCCATTATAGCCTATGAGATTCATTAGAATGAATGGGCCCATAGGGTTAGGGTTAGGGTTAGAGTTCAGGACACACTTATGTTTGGGTGAATATTGGGGTTGGGTTTAGGGTTGGATAAGATGTATTTTTAATATCACACTGAATGGTACACTCTTGATGGGGAAAAATTTTGGATGTTTTTCCATTCTCCATTATAGCCTTTGAGATTCATTAAAATGAATGGGCCCATATGGTAAGGGTTAGGGTTAGGGTTAGAGTTCAGGAAACACATATGTTCGGTTTAAAATTGGGGTTGGGTTTAGGGTTGGGTAAGATGTATTTTTAATATCACACTGAATGGTACACTATTGATGGAGAAAAATTTTGGATGTTTTTCCATTCTCCATTATAGCCTATGAGATTCTTTAGAATGGATGGGCCCATAGGGTAAGGGTTAGGGTTAGGGTTAGAGTTCAGGACACACATATGTTCGGTTTAAAATTGGGGTCTGATTTAGGGTTGGGTAAGATGTATTTTTAATATCACACTGAATGGTACACTATTGATGGAGAAAAATTTTGGATGTTTTTCCATTCTCCATTATAGCCTAAGAGATTCATTAGAATGAAAGGGTCCATAGGGTAAGGGTTAGGGTTAGAGTTCAGGACACACATATGTTCGGTTTAAAATTGGGGTCTGGTTTAGAGTTTGGTAAGATGTATTTTTAATATCACACTGAATGCTACACTCTTGATGGAGAAAAATTTTGGATGTTTTTCCATTCCCCATTATAGCCTACGAGATTCATTAGAATGAATGGGCCCATATGGTAAGGGTTAGGGTTAGAGTTCAGGACACACTTATGTTTGGGTGAATATTGGGGTTGGGTTTAGGGTTGGATAAGATGTATTTTTAATTTCACACTGAATGGTACACTCTTGATGGGGAAAATTTTTGGATGTTTTTCCATTCTCCATTATATCCTATGAGATTTATTAGAATGAATGGGCCCATAGGGTAAGGGTTTGGGTTAGGGTTAGAGTTCAGGACACACATATGTTCGGTTTAAAATTGGGGTTGGGTTTAGGGTTGGATAAGATGTATGTTTAATATCACACTGAATGGTACACTCTTGATGGGGAAAAATTTTGGATGTTTTTCCATTCTCCATTATAGCCTATGAGATTCATTAGAATGAATGGGCCCATATGGTAAGGGTTAGGGTTAGGGTTAGAGTTCAGGACACATATACATTCGGTTTAAAATTGGGGTCTGGTTTAGGGTTGGGTAAGATGTATTTTTAATATCACACTGAATGGTACACTATTGATGGAGAAAAATTTTGGATGTTTTTCCATTCTCCATTATAGCCTATGAGATTCATTAGAATGAATGGGCCCATATGGTAAGGGTTAGGGTTAGGGTTAGAGTTCAGGACACACTTATGTTTGCGTGAATATTGGAGTTGGGTTTAGGGTTGGATAAGATGTATTTTTAATATCACACTGAATGGTACACTCTTGATGGGGAAAAATTTTGGATGTTTTTCCATTCTCCATTATAGCCTATGAGATTCATTAGAATGAATGGGCCCATAGGGTTAGGGTTAGGGTTAGGGTTAGAATTAAGGACACACTTATGTTTGGGTGAATATTGGGGTTGGGTTTAGGGTTGGATTAGATGTATTTTTAATATCACACTGAATGGTACACTCTTGATGGGGAAAAATTTTGGATGTTTTTCCATTCTCCATTATAGCCTATGAGATTCATTAAAATGAATGGGCCCATATGGTAAGGGTTAGGGTTAGGGTTAGAGTTCAGGACACACATATGTTCGGTTTAAAATTGGGGTTGGGTTTAGGGTTGGGTAAGATGTATTTTTAATATCACACTGAATGGTACACTATTGATGGAGAAAAATTTTGGATGTTTTTCCATTCTCCATTATAGCCTATGAGATTCTATAGAATGAATGGGCCCATATGGTAAGGGTTAGGGTTAGGGTTAGAGTTCAGGACACACATATGTTCGGTTTAAAATTGGGGTCTAATTTAGGGTTGGGTAAGATGTATTTTTAATATCACACTGAATGGTACACTATTGATGGAGAAAAATTTTGGATGTTTTTCCATTCTCTATTATAGCCTATGAGATTCATTAGAATGAATGGGTCCATAGGGTAAGGGTTAGGGTTAGAGTTCAGGACACACATATGTTCGGTTTAAAATTGGGGTCTGGTTTAGGGTTTGGTAAGATGTATTTTTAATATCACACTGAATGCTACACTCTTGATGGAGAAAAATTTTGGATGTTTTTCCATTCCCCATTATAGCCTATGAGATTCATTAAAATGAATGGGCCCATATGGTAAGGGTTAGGGTTAGAGTTCAGGACACACTTATGTTTGGGTGAATATTGGGGTTGGGTTTAGGGTTGGATAAGATGTATTTTTAATTTCACACTGAATGGTACACTCTTGATGGGGAAAATTTTTGGATGTTTTTCCATTCTCCATTATATCCTATGAGATTTATTAGAATGAATGGGCCCATAGGGTAAGGGTTTGGGTTAGGGTTAGAGTTCAGGACACACATATGTTCGGTTTAAAATTGGGGTTGGGTTTAGGGTTGGATAAGATGTATGTTTAATATCACACTGAATGGTACACTCTTGATGGGGAAAAATTTTGGATGTTTTTCTATTCTCCATTATAGCCTATGAGATTCATTAGAATGAATGGGCCCATATGGTAAGGGTTAGGGTTAGGGTTAGAGTTCAGGACACACATACGTTCGGTTTAAAATTGGGGTCTGGTTTAGGGTTGGGTAAGATGTATTTTTAATATCACACTGAATGGTACACTCTTGATGGGGAAAAATTTTGGATGTTTTTCCATTCTCCATTATAGCCTATGAGATTCATTAGAATGAATGGGCCCATATGGTAAGGGTTAGGGTTAGGGTTAGAGTTCAGGACACACATATGTTGGGTTTAAAATTGGGGTCTGGTTTAGGGTTGGGTTAGATGTATTTTTAATATCACACTGAATGGTACACTCTTGATGGGGAAAAATTTTGGATGTTTTTCCATTCTCCATTATAGCCTATGAGATTCATTAGAATGAATGGGCCCATAGGGTTAGGGTTAGGGTTAGGGTTAGAATTAAGGACACACTTATGTTTGGCTGAATATTGGGGTTGGGTTTAGGGTTGGATTAGATGTATTTTTAATATCACACTGAATGGTACACTCTTGATGGGGAAAAATTTTGTTTTTTTTTCCATTCTCCATTATAGCCTATGAGATTCATTAAAATGAATGGGCCCATATGGTAAGGGTTAGGGTTAGGGTTAGAGTTCAGGACACACATATGTTCGGTTTAAAATTGGGGTTGGGTTTAGGGTTGGGTAAGATGTATTTTTAATATCACACTGAATGGTACACTATTGATGGAGAAAAATTTTGGATGTTTTTCCATTCTCCATTATAGCCTATGAGATTCATTAGAATGAATGGGCCCATATGGTAAGGGTTAGGGTTAGGGTTAGAGTTCAGGACACACTTACGTTTGGGTGAATATTGGGGTTGGGTTTAGGGTTGGATAAGATGCATTTTTAATTTCACACTGAATGGTACACTCTTGATGGGGAAAATTTTTGGATGTTTTTCCATTCTCCATTATAGCCTATGAGATTCATTAGAATGAATGGGCCCATAGGGTTAGGGTTTGGGTTAGGGTTAGAGTTCAGGACACACATATGTTCGGTTTAAAATTGGGGTTGGGTTTAGGGTTGGATAAGATGTATGTTTAATATCACACTGAATGGTACACTCTTGATGGGGAAAAATTTTGGATGTTTTTCCATTCTCCATTATAGCCTATGAGATTCATTAGAATGAATGGGCCCATATGGTAAGGGTTAGGGTTAGGGTTAGAGTTCAGGACACACATATGTTGGGTTTAAAATTGGGGTCTGGTTTAGGGTTGGGTTAGATGTATTTTTAATATCACACTGAATGGTACACTCTTGATGGGGAAAAATTTTGGATGTTTTTCCATTCTCCATTATAGCCTATGAGATTCATTAGAATGAATGGGCCCATAGGGTTAGGGTTAGGGTTAGAGTTCAGGACACACTTATGTTTGGGTGAATATTGGGGTTGGGTTTAGGGTTGGATAAGATGTATTTTTAATATCACACTGAATGGTACACTCTTGATGGGGAAAAATTTTGGATGTTTTTCCATTCTCCATTATAGCCTTTGAGATTCATTAGAATGAATGGGCCCATATGGTAAGGGTTAGGGTTAGGGTTAGAGTTCAGGACACACATATGTTGGGTTTAAAATTGGGGTCTGGTTTAGGGTTGGGTTAGATGTATTTTTAATATCACACTGAATGGTACACTCTTGATGGGGAAAAATTTTGGATGTTTTTCCATTCTCCATTATAGCCTATGAGATTCATTAGAATGAATGGGCCCATAGGGTTAGGGTTAGGGTTAGAGTTCAGGACACACTTATGTTTGGGTGAATATTGGGGTTGGGTTTAGGGTTGGATAAGATGTATTTTTAATATCACACTGAATGGTACACTCTTGATGGGGAAAAATTTTGGATGTTTTTCCATTCTCCATTATAGCCTTTGAGATTCATTAAAATGAATGGGCCCATATGGTAAGGGTTAGGGTTAGGGTTAGAGTTCAGGAAACACATATGTTCGGTTTAAAATTGGGGTTGGGTTTAGGGTTGGGTAAGATGTATTTTTAATATCACACTGAATGGTACACTATTGATGGAGAAAAATTTTGGATGTTTTTCCATTCTCCATTATAGCCTATGAGATTCTTTAGAATGGATGGGCCCATAGGGTAAGGGTTAGGGTTAGGGTTAGAGTTCAGGACACACATATGTTCGGTTTAAAATTGGGGTCTGGTTTAGGGTTGGGTAAGATGTATTTTTAATATCACACTGAATGGTACACTATTGATGGAGAAAAATTTTGGATGTTTTTCCATTCTCCATTATAGCCTAAGAGATTCATTAGAATGAATGGGTCCATAGGGTAAGGGTTAGGGTTAGAGTTCAGGACACACATATGTTCGGTTTAAAATTGGGGTCTGGTTTAGAGTTTGGTAAGATGTATTTTTAATATCACACTGAATGCTACACTCTTGATGGAGAAAAATTTTGGATGTTTTTCCATTCCCCATTATAGCCTATGAGATTCATTAGAATGAATGGGCCCATATGGTAAGGGTTAGGGTTAGAGTTCAGGACACACTTATGTTTGGGTGAATATTGGGGTTGGGTTTAGGGTTGGATAAGATGTATTTTTAATTTCACACTGAATGGTACACTCTTGATGGGGAAAATTTTTGGATGTTTTTCCATTCTCCATTATATCCTATGAGATTTATTAGAATGAATGGGCCCATAGGGTAAGGGTTTGGGTTAGGGTTAGAGTTCAGGACACACATATGTTCGGTTTAAAATTGGGGTTGGGTTTAGGGTTGGATAAGATGTATGTTTAATATCACACTGAATGGTACACTCTTGATGGGGAAAAATTTTGGATGTTTTTCCATTCTCCATTATAGCCTATGAGATTCATTAGAATGAATGGGCCCATATGGTAAGGGTTAGGGTTAGGGTTAGAGTTCAGGACACATATACATTCGGTTTAAAATTGGGGTCTGGTTTAGGGTTGGGTAAGATGTATTTTTAATATCACACTGAATGGTACACTATTGATGGAGAAAAATTTTGGATGTTTTTCCATTCTCCATTATAGCCTATGAGATTCATTAGAATGAATGGGCCCATATGGTAAGGGTTAGGGTTAGGGTTAGAGTTCAGGACACACTTATGTTTGCGTGAATATTGGAGTTGGGTTTAGGGTTGGATAAGATGTATTTTTAATATCACACTGAATGGTACACTCTTGATGGGGAAAAATTTTGGATGTTTTTCCATTCTCCATTATAGCCTATGAGATTCATTAGAATGAATGGGCCCATAGGGTTAGAGTTAGGGTTAGGGTTAGAATTAAGGACACACTTATGTTTGGGTGAATATTGGGGTTGGGTTTAGGGTTGGATTAGATGTATTTTTAATATCACACTGAATGGTACACTCTTGATGGGGAAAAATTTTGGATGTTTTTCCATTCTCCATTATAGCCTATGAGATTCATTAAAATGAATGGGCCCATATGGTAAGGGTTAGGGTTAGGGTTAGAGTTCAGGACACACATATGTTCGGTTTAAAATTGGGGTTGGGTTTAGGGTTGGGTAAGATGTATTTTTAATATCACACTGAATGGTACACTATTGATGGAGAAAAATTTTGGATGTTTTTCCATTCTCCATTATAGCCTATGAGATTCATTAGAATGAATGGGCCCATATGGTAAGGGTTAGGGTTAGGGTTAGAGTTCAGGACACACTTATGTTTGGGTGAATATTGGGGTTGGGTTTAGGGTTGGATAAGATGTATTTTTAATTTCACACTGAATGGTACACTCTTGATGGGGAAAAATTTTGGATGTTTTTCCATTCTCCATTATAGCCTATGAGATTCATTAAAATGAATGGGCCCATATGGTAAGGGTTAGGGTTAGGGTTAGAGTTCAGGACACACATATGTTCGGTTTAAAATTGGGGTTGGGTTTAGGGTTGGGTAAGATGTATTTTTAATATCACACTGAATGGTACACTATTGATGGAGAAAAATTTTGGATGTTTTTCCATTCTCCATTATAGCCTATGAGATTCATTAGAATGAATGGGCCCATATGGTAAGGGTTAGGGTTAGGGTTAGAGTTCAGGACACACTTATGTTTGGGTGAATATTGGGGTTGGGTTTAGGGTTGGATAAGATGTATTTTTAATTTCACACTGAATGGTACACTCTTGATGGGGAAAATTTTTGGATGTTATTCCATTCTCCATTATATCCTATGAGATTCATTAGAATGAATGGGCCCATATGGTAAGGGTTTGGGTTAGGGTTAGAGTTCAGGACACACATGTTCGGTTTAAAATTGGGGTTGGGTTTAGGGTTGGATAAGATGTATTATTAATATCACACTGAATGGTACACTCTTGATGGGGAAAATTTTTGGATGTTTTTCCATTCTCCATTATACCCTATGAGATTCATTAGAATGAATGGGCCCATATGGTAAGGGTTAGGGTTAGGGTTAGAGTTCAGGACACACTTATGTTTGCGTGAATATTGGAGTTGGGTTTAGGGTTGGATAAGATGTATTTTTAATATCACACTGAATGGTACACTATTGATGGGAAAAATTTTGGATGTTTTTCCATTCTCCATTATAGCCTATGAGATTCATTAGAATGAATGGGCCCATAGGGTTAGGGTTAGGGTTAGAGTTCAGGACACACTTATGTTTGGATGAATATTGGGGTTGGGTTTAGGGTTGGATAAGATGTATTTTTAATATCACACTGAATGGTACACTCTTGATGGGGAAAATTTTTGGATGTTTTTCCATTCTCCATTATATCCTATGAGATTCATTAGAATGAATGGGCCCATATGGTAAGGGTTTGGGTTAGGGTTAGAGTTCAGGAAACACATATGTTCGGTTTAAAATTGGGGTTGGGTTTAGGGTTGGGTAAGATGTATTTTTAATATCACACTGAATGGTACACTATTGATGGAGAAAAATTTTGGATGTTTTTCCATTCTCCATTATAGCCTATGAGATTCATTAGAATGAATGGGCCCATATGGTAAGGGTTAGGGTTAGAGTTCAGGACACACATATGTTCGGTTTAAAATTGGTGTCTGGTTTAGGGTTGGGTAAGGTGTATTTTTAATATCACACTGAATGGTACACTATTGATGGAGAAAAATTTTGGATGTTTTTCCATTCTCCATTATAGCCTACGAGATTCATTAGAATGAATGGGCCCATATGGTAAGGGTTAGGGTTAGAGTTCAGGACACACTTATGTTTGGGTGAATATTGGGGTTGGGTTTAGGGTTGGGTAAGATGTATTTTTAATATCACACTGAATGCTACACTATTGATGGAGAAAAATTTTGGATGTTTTTGCATTCCCCATTATATCCTATGAGATTCATTAGAATGAATGGGCCCATATGGTAAGGGTTAGGGTTAGGGTTAGAGTTCAGGACACACTTATGTTTGGGTGAATATTGGGGTTGGGTTTAGGGTTGCATAAGATGTCTTTTTAATATCACACTGAATGGTACACTCTTGATGGGGAAAAATTTTGTATTTTTTTCCATTCTCCATTATAGCCTATGAGATTCATTAGAATGAATGGGTCCATAGGGTAAGGGTTAGGGTTAGGGTTAGAGTTCAGGACACACATATGTTCGGTTTAAAATTGGGGTCTGGTTTAGGGATGGGTAAGATGTTTTTTTAATATCACACTGAATGCTAGACTCTTGATGGAGAAAAATTTTGGATGTTTTTCCATTCCCCATTATATCCTGTGAGATTCATTAGAATGAATGGGCCCATATGGTAAGGGTTAGGGTTAGAGTTCAGGACACACTTATGTTTGGGTGAATATTGGGGTTGGGTTTAGGGTTGGATAAGATGTATTTTTAATATCACACTGAGTGGTACACTCTTGACGGGGAAAAATTTTGGATGTTTTTCCATTCTCCATTATAGCCTATGAGATTCATTAGAATGAATGGGCCTATATGGTAAGGCTTAGGGTTAGGGTTAGAGTTCAGGACACACTTATGTTTGGGTGAATATTGGGCTTGGGTTTAGGGTTGGATAAGATGTACTTTTAATTTCACACTGAATGGTACACTCTTGATGGGGAAAAAATTTGGATGTTTTTCCATTCTCCATTATAGCCTATGAGATTCATTAGAATGAATGGGCCCATATGGTAAGGGTTAGGGTTAGGGTTAGAGTTCAGGACACACATATGTTCGGTTTAAAATTGGGGTTGGGTTTAGGGTTGGATAAGATGTATTTTTAATATCACACTGAATGGTACACTCTTGATGGGGAAAAATTTTGGATGTTTTTCCATTCTACATTATAGCCTATGAGATTCATTAGAATGAATGGGCCCATAGGGTAAGGGTTAGGGTTAGGTTTAGAGTTCAGGACACACTTATGTTTGGGTGAATATTGGGCTTGGGTTTAGGGTTGGATAAGATGTATTTTTAATATCACAGTGAATGGTACACTCTTGATGGGGAAAAATTTTGGATGTTTTTCCATTCTCCATTATAGCCTATGAGATTCATTAGAATGAATGGGCCCATATGGTAAGGGTTAGGGTTAGGGTTAGAGTTCAGGACACACATATGTTCGGTTTAAAATTGGGGTTGGGTTTAGGGTTGGATAAGATGTATTTTTAATATGACACTGAATGGTACACTCTTGATGGGGAAAAATTTTGGATGTTTTTCCATTCTCCATTATATCCTATGAGATTCATTAGAATAAATGGGCCCATAAGGTTAGGGTTAGGGTTAGGGTTAGAGTTCAGGACACACTTATGTTTGGGTGAATATAGGGGTTGGGTTTAGGGTTGGATAAGATGTCTTTTTAATATCACACTGAATGGTACACTCTTGATGGGGAAAAATTTTGGATGTTTTTCATTTCTCCATTATAGCCTATGAGATTCATTAGAATGAATGGGTCCATAGGGAAAGGGTTAGGGTTAGAGTTCAGGACACACATATGTTCCATTTAAAATTGGGGTCTGGTTTAGGGTTGGGTAAGATGTATTTTTAATAGCACAATAAATGCTACACTCTTGATGGAGAAAAATTTTGGATGTTTTTCCATTCCCCATTATATTCTATGAGATTCATTAGAATGAATGGGCCCATATGGTAAGGGTTAGGGTTAGAGTTCAGGACACACTTATGTTTGGGTGAATATTGGGGTTGGGTTTAGGGTTGGGTAAGATGTATTTTTAATATCACACTGAATGGTACACTATTGATGGAGAAAAATTTTGGATGTTTTTCCATTCTCCATTATAGCCTATGAGATTCATTAGAATGAATGGGCCCATATGGTAAGGGTTAGGGTTAGGGTTAGAGTTCAGGACACACTTATGTTTGCGTGAATATTGGGGTTGGGTTTAAGGTTGGATTAGATGTATTTTTAATATCACACTGAATGGTACACTCTTGATGGGGAAAAATTTTGGATGTTTTTCCATTCTCCATTATAGCCTATGAGATTCATTAGAATGAATGGGCCCATAGGGTTACGGTTAGGGTTAGAGTTCAGGACACACTTATGTTTGGGTGAATATTGGGGTTGGGTTTAGGGTTGGGTAAGATGTATTTTTAATATCACACTGAATGGTACACTATTGATGGAGAAAAATTTTGGATGTTTTTCCATTCTCCATTATAGCCTATGAGATTCATTAGAATGAATGGGCCCATATGGTAAGGGTTAGGGTTAGAGTTCAGGACACACATATGTTCGGTTTAAAATTGGGGTCTGGTTTAGGGTTGGATAAGATGTATTTTTAATTTCACACTGAATGGTACACTCTTGATGGGGAAAATTTTTGGATGTTTTTCCATTCTCCATTATATCCTATGAGATTCATTAGAATGAATGGGCCCATAGGGTAAGGGTTTGGGTTAGGGTTAGAGTTCAGGACACACATATGTTCGGTTTAAAATTGGGGTTGGGTTTAGGGTTGGATAAGATGTATGTTTAATATCACACTGAATGGTACACTCTTGATGGGGAAAAATTTTGGATGTTTTTCCACTCTCCATTATAGCGTATGAGATTCATTAGAATGAATGGGCCCATATGGTAAGGGTTAGGGTTAGGGTTAGAGTTCAGGACACACTTATGTTTGGGTGAATATTGGGGTTGGGTTTAGGGTTGGATAAGATGTACTTTTAATTTCACACTGAATGGTACACTCTTGATGGGGAAAAATTTTGGATGTTTTTCCATTCTCCATTATAGCCTATGAGATTCATTAGAATGAATGGGCCCATATGGTAAGGGTTAGGGTTAGGGTTAGAGTTCAGGACACACATATGTTCGGTTTAAAATTGGGGTTGGGTTTAGGGTTGGATAAGATGTATTTTTAATATCACACTGAATGGTACACTCTTGATGGGGAAAAATTTTGGATGTTTTTCCATTCTACATTATAGCCTATGAGATTCATTAGAATGAATGGGCCCATAGGGTAAGGGTTAGGGTTAGGTTTAGAGTTCAGGACACACTTATGTTTGGGTGAATATTGGGCTTGGGTTTAGGGTTGGATAAGATGTATTTTTAATATCACAGTGAATGGTACACTCTTGATGGGGAAAAATTTTGGATGTTTTTCCACTCTCCTTTATAGCCTATGAGATTCATTAGAATTAATGGGCCCATAGGGTTAGGGTTAGGGTTAGGGGTAGAGTTCAGGACACACTTATGTTTGGGTGAATATTGGGGTTGGGTTTAGCGTTGGATAAGATGTATTTTTAATATCACACTGAATGGTACACTCTTGATGGGGAAAAATTTTGGATGTTTTTCCATTCCCCATTATAGCCTATGAGATTCATTAGAATGAATGGGCCCATATGGTAAGGGTTAGGGTTAGGGTTAGAGTTCAGGACACACATATGTTCGGTTTAAAATTGGGGTCTGCTTTAGGGTTGGGTAAGATGTATTTTTAATATCACACTGAATGTTACACTATTGATGAAAAATTTTGGATGTTTTTCCATTCCCCATTATATCCTATGAGATTCATTAGAATGAATGGGCCCATATGGTAAGGGTTAGGGTTAGAGTTGAGGACAAACATATGTTCAGTTTAAAATTGGAGTTGGGTTTAGGGTTGGATAAGATGTATTCTTAATATCACACTGAATGGTACACTCTTGAGGGGGAAAAATTTTGGATGTTTTTCCATTCTACATTATAGCCTATGAGATTCATTAGAATGAATGGGGCCATAGGGTAAGGGTTAGGGTTAGGGTTAGAGTTCAGGACACACTTATGTTTGGGTGAATATTGGGGTTGGGTTTAGGGTTGGATAAGATGTATTTTTAATATCACAGTGAATGGTACACTCTTAATGGGGAAAAATTTTGGAGGTTTTTCCATTCTCCATTATAGCCTATGAGATTCATTAGAATTAATGGGCCCATAGGGCTAGGGTTAGGGTTAGGGTTAGAGTTCAGGACACACTTATGTTTGGGTGAATATTGGGGTTGGGTTTAGCGTTGGATAAGATGTATTTTTAATATCACACTGAATGGTACACTCTTGATGGGGAAAAATTTTGGATGTTTTTCCATTCTCCATTATAGCCTATGAGATTCATTAGAATGAATGGGCCCATAGGGTAAGGGTTAGGGTTAGGGTTAGAGTTCAGGACACACTTATGTTTGGGTGAATATTGGGGTTGGGTTTAGGGTTGGATAAGATGTATTTTTAATATCACACTGAATGGTACACGCTTGATGGGGAAAAAATTTGGATGTTTTTCCTTTCTCCATTATAGCCTATGAGATTCATTAGAATGAATGGGCCCATATGGTAAGCGTTAGGGTTAGCGTTAGAGTTCAGGACACACATATGTTCGGTTTAAAATTGGGATCTGGTTTAGGGTTGGGTAAGATGTATTTTTAATATCACACTGAATGTTACACTATTGATGAAGAAAATTTTGGATGTTTTCCCATTTCCCATTATATCCTATGAGATTCATTAGAATGAATGGGCCCATAGGGTTAGGGTTAGGGTTAGAGTTCAGGAAACACTTATGTTTGGGTGAATATTGGGGTTGGGTTTAGGGTTGGATAAGATGTATTTTTAATATCACACTGAATGGTACACTCTTGATGGGGAAAAATTTTGGATGTTTTTCCATTCTCCATTATAGCCTATGAGATTCATTAGAATGAATGGGCCCATAGGGTAAGGGTTAGGGTTAGGGTTAGAGTTCAGGACACACATATGTTCGGTTTAAAATTGGGGTTGGGTTTAGGGTTGGATAAGATGTATTTTTAATATCACACTGAATGGTACACTCTTGATGGGGAAAAATTTTGGATGTTTTTCCATTCTCCATTATAGCATATGAGATTCATTAGAATGAATGGGCCCATATGGTAAGGGTTAGGGTTAGGGTTAGAGTTCAGGACACACATTGTTCGGTTTAAAATTGGGGTCTGGTTTATTGTTGGGTAAGATGTATTTTTAATATCACACTGAATGGTACACTCTTGATGGGGAAAAATTTTGGATGTTTTTCCATTCTCCATTATAGCATATGAGATTCATTAGAATGAATGGGCCCATATGGTAAGGGTTAGGGTTAGGGTTAGAGTTCAGGACACACATTGTTCGGTTTAAAATTGGGGTCTGGTTTATTGTTGGGTAAGATGTATTTTTAATATCACACTGAATGGTACACTATTGATGGGGAAGAATTTTGGATGTTTTTCCATTCTCCATTATAGCCTATGAGATTCATTAGAATGAATGGGCCCATAGGGTAAGGGTTAGGGTTAGGGTTAGAGTTCAGGACACACTTATGTAAAATTTTGGATGTTTTTCCATTCTCCATTATAGCCTATGAGATTCATTAGAATGAATGGGTCCATAGGGTAAGGGTTAGGGTTAGAGTTCAGGACACACATATGTTCGGTTTAAAATTGGGGTCTGGTTTAGGGTTGGGTAAGATGTATTTTTAATATCACACTGAATGGTACACTATTGATGGAGAAAATTTTTGGATGTTTTTCCATTTCCCATTATATCCTATGAGATTCATTAGAATGAATGGGCGCATAGGGTTAGCGTTAGGGTTAGAGTTCAGGACACACTTATGTTTGGGTGAATATTGGGGTTGGGTTTAGGGTTTGATAAGATGTATTTTTAATATCACACTGAATGGTACACTCTTGATGGGGAAAAATTTTGGATGTTTTTCCATTCTCCATTATAGCCTATGAGATTCATTAGAATGAATGGGCCCATATGGTAAGCGTTAGGGTTAGCGTTAGAGTTCAGGACACACATATGTTCGGTTTAAAATTGGGGTCTGGTTTAGGGTTGGGTAAGATGTATTTTTAATATCACACTGAATGTTACACTATTGATGAAGAAAAATTTTGGATGTTTTTCCATTCCCCATTATATTCTTTGAGATTCATTAGAATGAATGGGCCCATAGGGTTAGGGTTAGGTTTAGGGTTAGAGTTCAGGACACACTTATGTTTGGGTGAATATTGGGGTTGGGTTTAGGGTTGGATAAGATGTCTTTTTAATATCACACTTAATGGTACACTCTTGATGCAGAAAAATTTTGGATGTTTTTCCATTCCCCATTATATCCTATGAGATTTATAAGAATGAATGGGCCCATATGGTAAGGGTTAGGGTTAGGGTTAGAGTTCAGGACACACTTATGTTTGGGTGAATATTGGGGTTGGGTTTAGGGTTGGATAAGATATATTTTTAATATCACACTGAATGGTACACTCTTGATGGGGAAAAATTTTGGATGTTTTTCCATTCTCCATTATAGCCTATGAGATTCATTAGAATGAATGGGCCCATATGGTAAGGGTTAGGGTTAGAGTTCAGGGCACACATCTGTTCAGTTTAAAATTGGGGTTGGGTTTAGTGTTGGGTAAGATGTATTTTTAATATCACACTGAATGGTACAGTATTGATGGAGAAAAATTTTGAATGTTTTTCCATTCTCCATTATAGCCTATGAGATTCATTAGAATGAATGGGCCCATATGGTTAGGGTTAAGGTTAGTGTTAGAGTTCAGGACACACATATGTTCGGTTTAAAATTGGGGTCGGGTTTAGGGTTGGGTAAGATGTATTTTTAATATCACACTGAATGCTACACTCTTGATGGGGAAAAATTTTGGATGTTTTTCCATTCTCCATTATATCCTATGAGATTCATTAGAATAAATGGGCCCATAAGGTTAGGGTTAGGGTTAGGGTTAGAGTTCAGGACACACTTATGTTTGGGTGAATATTGGGGTTGGGTTTAGGGTTGGATAAGATGTCTTTTTAATATCACACTGAATGGTACACTCTTGATGGGGAAAAATTTTGGATGTTTTTCATTTCTCCATTATAGCCTATGAGATTCATTAGAATGAATGGGTCCATAGGGAAAGGGTTAGGGTTAGAGTTCAGGACACACATATGTTCCGTTTAAAATTGGGGTCTGGTTTAGGGTTGGGTAAGATGTATTTTTAATAGCACAATAAATGCTACACTCTTGATGGAGAAAAATTTTGGATGTTTTTCCATTCCCCATTATATTCTATGAGATTCATTAGAATGAATGGGCCCATATGGTAAGGGTTAGGGTTAGAGTTCAGGACACACTTATGTTTGGGTGAATATTGGGGTTGGGTTTAGGGTTGGGTAAGATGTATTTTTAATATCACACTGAATGGTACACTATTGATGGAGAAAAATTTTGGATGTTTTTCCATTCTCCATTATAGCCTATGAGATTCATTAGAATGAATGGGCCCATATGGTAAGGGTTAGGGTTAGGGTTAGAGTTCAGGACACACTTATGTTTGCGTGAATATTGGGGTTGGGTTTAAGGTTGGATTAGATGTATTTTTAATATCACACTGAATGGTACACTCTTGATGGGGAAAAATTTTGGATGTTTTTCCATTCTCCATTATAGCCTATGAGATTCATTAGAATGAATGGGCCCATAGGGTTACGGTTAGGGTTAGAGTTCAGGACACACTTATGTTTGGGTGAATATTGGGGTTGGGTTTAGGGTTGGGTAAGATGTATTTTTAATATCACACTGAATGGTACACTATTGATGGAGAAAAATTTTGGATGTTTTTCCATTCTCCATTATAGCCTATGAGATTCATTAGAATGAATGGGCCCATATGGTAAGGGTTAGGGTTAGAGTTCAGGACACACATATGTTCGGTTTAAAATTGGGGTCTGGTTTAGGGTTGGATAAGATGTATTTTTAATTTCACACTGAATGGTACACTCTTGATGGGGAAAATTTTTGGATGTTTTTCCATTCTCCATTATATCCTATGAGATTCATTAGAATGAATGGGCCCATAGGGTAAGGGTTTGGGTTAGGGTTAGAGTTCAGGACACACATATGTTCGGTTTAAAATTGGGGTTGGGTTTAGGGTTGGATAAGATGTATGTTTAATATCACACTGAATGGTACACTCTTGATGGGGAAAAATTTTGGATGTTTTTCCACTCTCCATTATAGCGTATGAGATTCATTAGAATGAATGGGCCCATATGGTAAGGGTTAGGGTTAGGGTTAGAGTTCAGGACACACTTATGTTTGGGTGAATATTGGGGTTGGGTTTAGGGTTGGATAAGATGTACTTTTAATTTCACACTGAATGGTACACTCTTGATGGGGAAAAATTTTGGATGTTTTTCCATTCTCCATTATAGCCTATGAGATTCATTAGAATGAATGGGCCCATATGGTAAGGGTTAGGGTTAGGGTTAGAGTTCAGGACACACATATGTTCGGTTTAAAATTGGGGTTGGGTTTAGGGTTGGATAAGATGTATTTTTAATATCACACTGAATGGTACACTCTTGATGGGGAAAAATTTTGGATGTTTTTCCATTCTACATTATAGCCTATGAGATTCATTAGAATGAATGGGCCCATAGGGTAAGGGTTAGGGTTAGGTTTAGAGTTCAGGACACACTTATGTTTGGGTGAATATTGGGCTTGGGTTTAGGGTTGGATAAGATGTATTTTTAATATCACAGTGAATGGTACACTCTTGATGGGGAAAAATTTTGGATGTTTTTCCACTCTCCTTTATAGCCTATGAGATTCATTAGAATTAATGGGCCCATACGGTTAGGGTTAGGGTTAGGGGTAGAGTTCAGGACACACTTATGTTTGGGTGAATATTGGGGTTGGGTTTAGCGTTGGATAAGATGTATTTTTAATATCACACTGAATGGTACACTCTTGATGGGGAAAAATTTTGGATGTTTTTCCATTCCCCATTATAGCCTATGAGATTCATTAGAATGAATGGGCCCATATGGTAAGGGTTAGGGTTAGGGTTAGAGTTCAGGACACACATATGTTCGGTTTAAAATTGGGGTCTGCTTTAGGGTTGGGTAAGATGTATTTTTAATATCACACTGAATGTTACACTATTGATGAAAAATTTTGGATGTTTTTCCATTCCCCATTATATCCTATGAGATTCATTAGAATGAATGGGCCCATATGGTAAGGGTTAGGGTTAGAGTTGAGGACAAACATATGTTCAGTTTAAAATTGGAGTTGGGTTTAGGGTTGGATAAGATGTATTCTTAATATCACACTGAATGGTACACTCTTGAGGGGGAAAAATTTTGGATGTTTTTCCATTCTACATTATAGCCTATGAGATTCATTAGAATGAATGGGGCCATAGGGTAAGGGTTAGGGTTAGGGTTAGAGTTCAGGACACACTTATGTTTGGGTGAATATTGGGGTTGGGTTTAGGGTTGGATAAGATGTATTTTTAATATCACAGTGAATGGTACACTCTTAATGGGGAAAAATTTTGGAGGTTTTTCCATTCTCCATTATAGCCTATGAGATTCATTAGAATTAATGGGCCCATAGGGCTAGGGTTAGGGTTAGGGTTAGAGTTCAGGACACACTTATGTTTGGGTGAATATTGGGGTTGGGTTTAGCGTTGGATAAGATGTATTTTTAATATCACACTGAATGGTACACTCTTGATGGGGAAAAATTTTGGATGTTTTTCCATTCTCCATTATAGCCTATGAGATTCATTAGAATGAATGGGCCCATAGGGTAAGGGTTAGGGTTAGGGTTAGAGTTCAGGACACACTTATGTTTGGGTGAATATTGGGGTTGGGTTTAGGGTTGGATAAGATGTATTTTTAATATCACACTGAATGGTACACGCTTGATGGGGAAAAAATTTGGATGTTTTTCCTTTCTCCATTATAGCCTATGAGATTCATTAGAATGAATGGGCCCATATGGTAAGCGTTAGGGTTAGCGTTAGAGTTCAGGACACACATATGTTCGGTTTAAAATTGGGATCTGGTTTAGGGTTGGGTAAGATGTATTTTTAATATCACACTGAATGTTACACTATTGATGAAGAAAATTTTGGATGTTTTCCCATTTCCCATTATATCCTATGAGATTCATTAGAATGAATGGGCCCATAGGGTTAGGGTTAGGGTTAGAGTTCAGGAAACACTTATGTTTGGGTGAATATTGGGGTTGGGTTTAGGGTTGGATAAGATGTATTTTTAATATCACACTGAATGGTACACTCTTGATGGGGAAAAATTTTGGATGTTTTTCCATTCTCCATTATAGCCTATGAGATTCATTAGAATGAATGGGCCCATAGGGTAAGGGTTAGGGTTAGGGTTAGAGTTCAGGACACACATATGTTCGGTTTAAAATTGGGGTTGGGTTTAGGGTTGGATAAGATGTATTTTTAATATCACACTGAATGGTACACTCTTGATGGGGAAAAATTTTGGATGTTTTTCCATTCTCCATTATAGCATATGAGATTCATTAGAATGAATGGGCCCATATGGTAAGGGTTAGGGTTAGGGTTAGAGTTCAGGACACACATTGTTCGGTTTAAAATTGGGGTCTGGTTTATTGTTGGGTAAGATGTATTTTTAATATCACACTGAATGGTACACTCTTGATGGGGAAAAATTTTGGATGTTTTTCCATTCTCCATTATAGCATATGAGATTCATTAGAATGAATGGGCCCATATGGTAAGGGTTAGGGTTAGGGTTAGAGTTCAGGACACACATTGTTCGGTTTAAAATTGGGGTCTGGTTTATTGTTGGGTAAGATGTATTTTTAATATCACACTGAATGGTACACTATTGATGGGGAAGAATTTTGGATGTTTTTCCATTCTCCATTATAGCCTATGAGATTCATTAGAATGAATGGGCCCATAGGGTAAGGGTTAGGGTTAGGGTTAGAGTTCAGGACACACTTATGTAAAATTTTGGATGTTTTTCCATTCTCCATTATAGCCTATGAGATTCATTAGAATGAATGGGTCCATAGGGTAAGGGTTAGGGTTAGAGTTCAGGACACACATATGTTCGGTTTAAAATTGGGGTCTGGTTTAGGGTTGGGTAAGATGTATTTTTAATATCACACTGAATGGTACACTATTGATGGAGAAAATTTTTGGATGTTTTTCCATTTCCCATTATATCCTATGAGATTCATTAGAATGAATGGGCGCATAGGGTTAGCGTTAGGGTTAGAGTTCAGGACACACTTATGTTTGGGTGAATATTGGGGTTGGGTTTAGGGTTTGATAAGATGTATTTTTAATATCACACTGAATGGTACACTCTTGATGGGGAAAAATTTTGGATGTTTTTCCATTCTCCATTATAGCCTATGAGATTCATTAGAATGAATGGGCCCATATGGTAAGCGTTAGGGTTAGCGTTAGAGTTCAGGACACACATATGTTCGGTTTAAAATTGGGGTCTGGTTTAGGGTTGGGTAAGATGTATTTTTAATATCACACTGAATGTTACACTATTGATGAAGAAAAATTTTGGATGTTTTTCCATTCCCCATTATATTCTTTGAGATTCATTAGAATGAATGGGCCCATAGGGTTAGGGTTAGGTTTAGGGTTAGAGTTCAGGACACACTTATGTTTGGGTGAATATTGGGGTTGGGTTTAGGGTTGGATAAGATGTCTTTTTAATATCACACTTAATGGTACACTCTTGATGCAGAAAAATTTTGGATGTTTTTCCATTCCCCATTATATCCTATGAGATTTATAAGAATGAATGGGCCCATATGGTAAGGGTTAGGGTTAGGGTTAGAGTTCAGGACACACTTATGTTTGGGTGAATATTGGGGTTGGGTTTAGGGTTGGATAAGATATATTTTTAATATCACACTGAATGGTACACTCTTGATGGGGAAAAATTTTGGATGTTTTTCCATTCTCCATTATAGCCTATGAGATTCATTAGAATGAATGGGCCCATATGGTAAGGGTTAGGGTTAGAGTTCAGGGCACACATCTGTTCAGTTTAAAATTGGGGTTGGGTTTAGTGTTGGGTAAGATGTATTTTTAATATCACACTGAATGGTACAGTATTGATGGAGAAAAATTTTGAATGTTTTTCCATTCTCCATTATAGCCTATGAGATTCATTAGAATGAATGGGCCCATATGGTTAGGGTTAAGGTTAGTGTTAGAGTTCAGGACACACATATGTTCGGTTTAAAATTGGGGTCGGGTTTAGGGTTGGGTAAGATGTATTTTTAATATCACACTGAATGCTACACTCTTGATGGGGAAAAATTTTGGATGTTTTTCCATTCTCCATTATATCCTATGAGATTCATTAGAATAAATGGGCCCATAAGGTTAGGGTTAGGGTTAGGGTTAGAGTTCAGGACACACTTATGTTTGGGTGAATATTGGGGTTGGGTTTAGGGTTGGATAAGATGTCTTTTTAATATCACACTGAATGGTACACTCTTGATGGGGAAAAATTTTGGATGTTTTTCATTTCTCCATTATAGCCTATGAGATTCATTAGAATGAATGGGTCCATAGGGAAAGGGTTAGGGTTAGAGTTCAGGACACACATATGTTCCGTTTAAAATTGGGGTCTGGTTTAGGGTTGGGTAAGATGTATTTTTAATAGCACAATAAATGCTACACTCTTGATGGAGAAAAATTTTGGATGTTTTTCCATTCCCCATTATATTCTATGAGATTCATTAGAATGAATGGGCCCATATGGTAAGGGTTAGGGTTAGAGTTCAGGACACACTTATGTTTGGGTGAATATTGGGGTTGGGTTTAGGGTTGGGTAAGATGTATTTTTAATATCACACTGAATGGTACACTATTGATGGAGAAAAATTTTGGATGTTTTTCCATTCTCCATTATAGCCTATGAGATTCATTAGAATGAATGGGCCCATATGGTAAGGGTTAGGGTTAGGGTTAGAGTTCAGGACACACTTATGTTTGCGTGAATATTGGGGTTGGGTTTAAGGTTGGATTAGATGTATTTTTAATATCACACTGAATGGTACACTCTTGATGGGGAAAAATTTTGGATGTTTTTCCATTCTCCATTATAGCCTATGAGATTCATTAGAATGAATGGGCCCATAGGGTTACGGTTAGGGTTAGAGTTCAGGACACACTTATGTTTGGGTGAATATTGGGGTTGGGTTTAGGGTTGGGTAAGATGTATTTTTAATATCACACTGAATGGTACACTATTGATGGAGAAAAATTTTGGATGTTTTTCCATTCTCCATTATAGCCTATGAGATTCATTAGAATGAATGGGTCCATAGGGTAAGGGTTAGGGTTAGGGTTAGAGTTCAGGACACACATATGTTCGGTTTAAAATTGGGGTCTGGTTTAGGGTTGGGTAAGATGTATTTTTAATATCACACTGAATGGTACACTATTGATGGAGAAAAATTTTGGATGTTTTTCCATTCTCCATTATAGCCTATGAGATTCATTAGAATGAATGGGTCCATAGGGTAAGGGTTAGGGTTAGGGTTAGAGTTCAGGACACACATATGTTCGGTTTAAAATTGGGGTCTGGTTTAGGGTTTGGTAAGATGTATTTTTAATATCACACTGAATGCTACACTCTTGATGGAGAAAAATTTTGGATGTTTTTCCATTCCCCATTATAGCCTATGAGATTCATTAGAATGAATGGGCCCATATGGTAAGGGTTAGGGTTAGAGTTCAGGACACACTTATGTTTGGGTGAATATTGGGGTTGGGTTTAGGGTTGGATAAGATGTATTTTTAATTTCACACTGAATGGTACACTCTTGATGGGGAAAATTTTTGGATGTTTTTCCATTCTCCATTATAGCCTATGAGATTCATTAGAATGAAAGGGCCCATAGGGTAAGGGTTTGGGTTAGGGTTAGAGTTCAGGACACACATATGTTCGGTTTAAAATTGGGGTTGGGTTTAGGGTTGGATAAGATGTATGTTTAATATCACACTGAATGGTACACTCTTGATGGGGAAAAATTTTGGATGTTTTTCCATTCTCCATTATAGCCTATGAGATTCATTAGAATGAATGGGCCCATATGGTAAGGGTTAGGGTTAGGGAGTTCAGGACACACATACGTTCGGTTTAAAATTGGGGTCTGGTTTAGGGTTGGGTAAGATGTATTTTTATTATCTCACTGAATGGTACACTATTGATGGAGAAAAATTTTGGATGTTTTTCCATTCTCCATTATAGCCTATGAGATTCATTAGAATGAATGGGCCCATAGGGTAAGGGTTAGGGTTAGGGTTAGAGTTCAGGACACACTTATGTTTGCGTGAATATTGGAGTTGGGTTTAGGGTTGGATAAGATGTATTTTTAATATCACACTGAATGGTACACTCTTGATGGGGAAAAATTTTGGATGTTTTTCCATTCTCCATTATAGCCTATGAGATTCATTAGAATGAATGGGCCCATAGGGTTAGGGTTAGGGTTAGGGTTAGAATTAAGGACACACTTATGTTTGGGTGAATATTGGGGTTGGGTTTAGGGTTGGATTAGATGTATTTTTAATATCACACTGAATGGTACACTCTTGATGGGGAAAAATTTTGGATGTTTTTCCATTCTCCATTATAGCCTATGAGATTCATTAGAATGAATGGGCCCATAGGGTTACGGTTAGGGTTAGAGTTCAGGACACACTTATGTTTGGGTGAATATTGGGGTTGGGTTTAGCGTTGGATAAGATGTATTTTTAATTTCACACTGAATGGTACACTCTTGATGGGGAAAATTTTTGGATGTTTTTCCATTCTCCATTATATCCTATGAGATTCATTAGAATGAATGGGCCCATAGGGTAAGGGTTTGGGTTAGGGTTAGAGTTCAGGACACACATATGTTCGGTTTAAAATTGGGGTTGGGTTTAGGGTTGGATAAGATGTATGTTTAATATCACACTGAATGGTACACTCTTGATGGGGAAAAATTTTGGATGTTTTTCCATTCTCCATTATAGCCTATGAGATTCATTAGAATGAATGGGCCCATATGGTAAGGGTTAGGGTTAGGGTTAGAGTTCAGGACACACATACGTTCGGTTTAAAATTGGGGTCTGGTTTAGGGTTGGGTAAGATGTATTTTTAATATCACACTGAATGGTACACTATTGATGGAGAAAAATTTTGGATGTTTTTCCATTCTCCATTATAGCCTATGAGATTCATTAGAATGAATGGGTCCATAGGGTAAGGGTTAGGGTTAGGGTTAGAGTTCAGGACACACATATGTTCGGTTTAAAATTGGGGTCTGGTTTAGGGTTTGGTAAGATGTATTTTTAATATCACACTGAATGCTACACTCTTGATGGAGAAAAATTTTGGATGTTTTTCCATTCCCCATTATAGCCTATGAGATTCATTAGAATGAATGGGCCCATATGGTAAGGGTTAGGGTTAGAGTTCAGGACACACTTATGTTTGGGTGAATATTGGGGTTGGGTTTAGGGTTGGATAAGATGTATTTTTAATTTCACACTGAATGGTACACTCTTGATGGGGAAAATTTTTGGATGTTTTTCCATTCTCCATTATAGCCTATGAGATTCATTAGAATGAATGGGCCCATAGGGTAAGGGTTTGGGTTAGGGTTAGAGTTCAGGACACACATATGTTCGGTTTAAAATTGGGGTTGGGTTTAGGGTTGGATAAGATGTATGTTTAATATCACACTGAATGGTACACTCTTGATGGGGAAAAATTTTGGATGTTTTTCCATTCTCCATTATAGCCTATGAGATTCATTAGAATGAATGGGCCCATATGGTAAGGGTTAGGGTTAGGGAGTTCAGGACACACATACGTTCGGTTTAAAATTGGGGTCTGGTTTAGGGTTGGGTAAGATGTATTTTTATTATCTCACTGAATGGTACACTATTGATGGAGAAAAATTTTGGATGTTTTTCCATTCTCCATTATAGCCTATGAGATTCATTAGAATGAATGGGCCCATAGGGTAAGGGTTAGGGTTAGGGTTAGAGTTCAGGACACACTTATGTTTGCGTGAATATTGGAGTTGGGTTTAGGGTTGGATAAGATGTATTTTTAATATCACACTGAATGGTACACTCTTGATGGGGAAAAATTTTGGATGTTTTTCCATTCTCCATTATAGCCTATGAGATTCATTAGAATGAATGGGCCCATAGGGTTAGGGTTAGGGTTAGGGTTAGAATTAAGGACACACTTATGTTTGGGTGAATATTGGGGTTGGGTTTAGGGTTGGATTAGATGTATTTTTAATATCACACTGAATGGTACACTCTTGATGGGGAAAAATTTTGGATGTTTTTCCATTCTCCATTATAGCCTATGAGATTCATTAGAATGAATGGGCCCATAGGGTTACGGTTAGGGTTAGAGTTCAGGACACACTTATGTTTGGGTGAATATTGGGGTTGGGTTTAGCGTTGGATAAGATGTATTTTTAATATCACACTGAATGGTACACTCTTGATGGGGAAAAATTTTGGATGTTTTTCCATTCTCCATTATAGCCTATGAGATTCATTAGAATGAATGGGCCCATATGGTAAGGGTTAGGGTTAGGGTTAGAGTTCAGGACACACATATGTTCGGTTTAAAATTGGGGTCTGGTTTAGGGTTGTGTAAGATGTATTTTTAATATCACACTGAATGGTACACTCTTGATGGGGAAAAATTTTGGATGTTTTTCCATTCTCCATTATAGCCTATGAGATTCATTAGAATGAATGGGCCCATAGGGTAAGGGTTAGGGTTAGGGTTAGAGTTCAGGACACACTTATGTTTGGGTGAATATTGGGGTTGGGTTTAGGGTTGGATAAGATGTATTTTTAATATCACACTGAATGGTACACGCTTGATGGGGAAAAATTTTGGATGTTTTTCCTTTCTCCATTATAGCCTATGAGATTCATTAGAATGAATGGGCCCATATGGTAAGCGTTAGGGTTAGCGTTAGAGTTCAGGACACACATATGTTCGGTTTAAAATTGGGATCTGGTTTAGGGTTGGGTAAGATGTATTTTTAATATCACACTGAATGTTACACTATTGATGAAGAAAATTTTGGATGTTTTCCCATTTCCCATTATATCCTATGAGATTCATTAGAATGAATGGGCCCATAGGGTTAGGGTTAGGGTTAGAGTTCAGGAAACACTTATGTTTGGGTGAATATTGGGGTTGGGTTTAGGGTTGGATAAGATGTATTTTTAATATCACACTGAATGGTACACTCTTGATGGGGAAAAATTTTGGATGTTTTTCCATTCTCCAT
Organism: Heteronotia binoei; assembly: GCF_032191835.1. Taxonomy (NCBI): domain Eukaryota; kingdom Metazoa; phylum Chordata; class Lepidosauria; order Squamata; family Gekkonidae; genus Heteronotia; species Heteronotia binoei. The sequence continues at coordinate 506,725 of NW_026800093.1, forward strand.
TATAGCCTATGAGATTCATTAGAATGAATGGGCCCATATGGTAAGGGTTAGGGTTAGAGTTCAGGGCACACATATGTTCCGTTTAAAATTGGGGTCTGGTTTAGGGTTGGGTAAGATGTATTTTTAATAGCACACTGAATGGTACACTCTTGATGGGGAAGAATTTTGGATGTTTTTCCATTCTCCATTATAGCCTATTAGATTCATTAGAATGAATGGGCCCATAGGGTAAGGGTTAGGGTTAGGGTTAGAGTTCAGGACACACATATGTTCGGTTTAAAATTGGGGTTGGGTTTAGGGTTGGATAAGATGTATTTTTAATATCACACTGAATGGTACACTCTTGATGGGGAAAAATTTTGGATGTTTTTCCATTCTCCATTATAGCATATGAGATTCATTAGAATGAATGGGCCCATATGGTAAGGGTTAGGGTTAGAGTTCAGGACACACTTATGTTTGGGTGAATATTGGGGTTGGGTTTAGGGTTGGGTAAGATGTATTTTTAATATCACACTGAATGGTACACTATTGATGGAGAAAAATTTTGGATGTTTTTCCATTCTCCATTATAGCCTATGAGATTCATTAGAATGAATGGGCCCATATGGTAAGGGTTAGGGTTAGAGTTCAGGACACACATATGTTCGGTTTAAAATTGGGGTCTGGTTTAGGGTTGGATAAGATGTATTTTTAATTTCACACTGAATGGTACACTCTTGATGGGGAAAATTTTTGGATGTTTTTCCATTCTCCATTATATCCTATGAGATTCATTAGAATGAATGGGCCCATAGGGTAAGGGTTTGGGTTAGGGTTAGAGTTCAGGACACACATATGTTCGGTTTAAAATTGGGGTTGGGTTTAGGGTTGGATAAGATGTATGTTTAATATCACACTGAATGGTACACTCTTGATGGGGAAAAATTTTGGATGTTTTTCCATTCTCCATTATAGCCTATGAGATTCATTAGAATGAATGGGCCCATATGGTAAGGGTTAGGGTTAGGGTTAGAGTTCAGGACACACATACGTTCGGTTTAAAATTGGGGTCTGGTTTAGGGTTGGGTAAGATGTATTTTTAATATCACACTGAATGGTACACTATTGATGGAGAAAAATTTTGGATGTTTTTCCATTCTCCATTATAGCCTATGAGATTCATTAGAATGAATGGGTCCATAGGGTAAGGGTTAGGGTTAGGGTTAGAGTTCAGGACACACATATGTTCGGTTTAAAATTGGGGTCTGGTTTAGGGTTTGGTAAGATGTATTTTTAATATCACACTGAATGCTACACTCTTGATGGAGAAAAATTTTGGATGTTTTTCCATTCCCCATTATAGCCTATGAGATTCATTAGAATGAATGGGCCCATATGGTAAGGGTTAGGGTTAGAGTTCAGGACACACTTATGTTTGGGTGAATATTGGGGTTGGGTTTAGGGTTGGATAAGATGTATTTTTAATTTCACACTGAATGGTACACTCTTGATGGGGAAAATTTTTGGATGTTTTTCCATTCTCCATTATAGCCTATGAGATTCATTAGAATGAATGGGCCCATAGGGTAAGGGTTTGGGTTAGGGTTAGAGTTCAGGACACACATATGTTCGGTTTAAAATTGGGGTTGGGTTTAGGGTTGGATAAGATGTATGTTTAATATCACACTGAATGGTACACTCTTGATGGGGAAAAATTTTGGATGTTTTTCCATTCTCCATTATAGCCTATGAGATTCATTAGAATGAATGGGCCCATATGGTAAGGGTTAGGGTTAGGGAGTTCAGGACACACATACGTTCGGTTTAAAATTGGGGTCTGGTTTAGGGTTGGGTAAGATGTATTTTTATTATCTCACTGAATGGTACACTATTGATGGAGAAAAATTTTGGATGTTTTTCCATTCTCCATTATAGCCTATGAGATTCATTAGAATGAATGGGCCCATAGGGTAAGGGTTAGGGTTAGGGTTAGAGTTCAGGACACACTTATGTTTGCGTGAATATTGGAGTTGGGTTTAGGGTTGGATAAGATGTATTTTTAATATCACACTGAATGGTACACTCTTGATGGGGAAAAATTTTGGATGTTTTTCCATTCTCCATTATAGCCTATGAGATTCATTAGAATGAATGGGCCCATAGGGTTAGGGTTAGGGTTAGGGTTAGAATTAAGGACACACTTATGTTTGGGTGAATATTGGGGTTGGGTTTAGGGTTGGATTAGATGTATTTTTAATATCACACTGAATGGTACACTCTTGATGGGGAAAAATTTTGGATGTTTTTCCATTCTCCATTATAGCCTATGAGATTCATTAGAATGAATGGGCCCATAGGGTTACGGTTAGGGTTAGAGTTCAGGACACACTTATGTTTGGGTGAATATTGGGGTTGGGTTTAGCGTTGGATAAGATGTATTTTTAATTTCACACTGAATGGTACACTCTTGATGGGGAAAATTTTTGGATGTTTTTCCATTCTCCATTATATCCTATGAGATTCATTAGAATGAAGGGGCCCATAGGGTAAGGGTTTGGGTTAGGGTTAGAGTTCAGGACACACATATGTTCGGTTTAAAATTGGGGTTGGGTTTAGGGTTGGATAAGATGTATGTTTAATATCACACTGAATGGTACACTCTTGATGGGGAAAAATTTTGGATGTTTTTCCATTCTCCATTATAGCCTATGAGATTCATTAGAATGAATGGGCCCATATGGTAAGGGTTAGGGTTAGGGTTAGAGTTCAGGACACACATACGTTCGGTTTAAAATTGGGGTCTGGTTTAGGGTTGGGTAAGATGTATTTTTAATATCACACTGAATGGTACACTATTGATGGAGAAAAATTTTGGATGTTTTTCCATTCTCCATTATAGCCTATGAGATTCATTAGAATGAATGGGTCCATAGGGTAAGGGTTAGGGTTAGGGTTAGAGTTCAGGACACACATATGTTCGGTTTAAAATTGGGGTCTGGTTTAGGGTTTGGTAAGATGTATTTTTAATATCACACTGAATGCTACACTCTTGATGGAGAAAAATTTTGGATGTTTTTCCATTCCCCATTATAGCCTATGAGATTCATTAGAATGAATGGGCCCATATGGTAAGGGTTAGGGTTAGAGTTCAGGACACACTTATGTTTGGGTGAATATTGGGGTTGGGTTTAGGGTTGGATAAGATGTATTTTTAATTTCACACTGAATGGTACACTCTTGATGGGGAAAATTTTTGGATGTTTTTCCATTCTCCATTATAGCCTATGAGATTCATTAGAATGAATGGGCCCATAGGGTAAGGGTTTGGGTTAGGGTTAGAGTTCAGGACACACATATGTTCGGTTTAAAATTGGGGTTGGGTTTAGGGTTGGATAAGATGTATGTTTAATATCACACTGAATGGTACACTCTTGATGGGGAAAAATTTTGGATGTTTTTCCATTCTCCATTATAGCCTATGAGATTCATTAGAATGAATGGGCCCATATGGTAAGGGTTAGGGTTAGGGAGTTCAGGACACACATACGTTCGGTTTAAAATTGGGGTCTGGTTTAGGGTTGGGTAAGATGTATTTTTATTATCTCACTGAATGGTACACTATTGATGGAGAAAAATTTTGGATGTTTTTCCATTCTCCATTATAGCCTATGAGATTCATTAGAATGAATGGGCCCATAGGGTAAGGGTTAGGGTTAGGGTTAGAGTTCAGGACACACTTATGTTTGCGTGAATATTGGAGTTGGGTTTAGGGTTGGATAAGATGTATTTTTAATATCACACTGAATGGTACACTCTTGATGGGGAAAAATTTTGGATGTTTTTCCATTCTCCATTATAGCCTATGAGATTCATTAGAATGAATGGGCCCATAGGGTTAGGGTTAGGGTTAGGGTTAGAATTAAGGACACACTTATGTTTGGGTGAATATTGGGGTTGGGTTTAGGGTTGGATTAGATGTATTTTTAATATCACACTGAATGGTACACTCTTGATGGGGAAAAATTTTGGATGTTTTTCCATTCTCCATTATAGCCTATGAGATTCATTAGAATGAATGGGCCCATAGGGTTACGGTTAGGGTTAGAGTTCAGGACACACTTATGTTTGGGTGAATATTGGGGTTGGGTTTAGCGTTGGATAAGATGTATTTTTAATATCACACTGAATGGTACACTCTTGATGGGGAAAAATTTTGGATGTTTTTCCATTCTCCATTATAGCCTATGAGATTCATTAGAATGAATGGGCCCATATGGTAAGGGTTAGGGTTAGGGTTAGAGTTCAGGACACACATATGTTCGGTTTAAAATTGGGGTCTGGTTTAGGGTTGTGTAAGATGTATTTTTAATATCACACTGAATGGTACACTCTTGATGGGGAAAAATTTTGGATGTTTTTCCATTCTCCATTATAGCCTATGAGATTCATTAGAATGAATGGGCCCATAGGGTAAGGGTTAGGGTTAGGGTTAGAGTTCAGGACACACTTATGTTTGGGTGAATATTGGGGTTGGGTTTAGGGTTGGATAAGATGTATTTTTAATATCACACTGAATGGTACACGCTTGATGGGGAAAAATTTTGGATGTTTTTCCTTTCTCCATTATAGCCTATGAGATTCATTAGAATGAATGGGCCCATATGGTAAGCGTTAGGGTTAGCGTTAGAGTTCAGGACACACATATGTTCGGTTTAAAATTGGGATCTGGTTTAGGGTTGGGTAAGATGTATTTTTAATATCACACTGAATGTTACACTATTGATGAAGAAAATTTTGGATGTTTTCCCATTTCCCATTATATCCTATGAGATTCATTAGAATGAATGGGCCCATAGGGTTAGGGTTAGGGTTAGAGTTCAGGAAACACTTATGTTTGGGTGAATATTGGGGTTGGGTTTAGGGTTGGATAAGATGTATTTTTAATATCACACTGAATGGTACACTCTTGATGGGGAAAAATTTTGGATGTTTTTCCATTCTCCATTATAGCCTATGAGATTCATTAGAATGAATGGGCCCATATGGTAAGCGTTAGGGTTAGCGTTAGAGTTCAGGACACACATATGTTCGGTTTAAAATTGGGGTCTGGTTTAGGGTTGGGTAAGATGTATTTTTAATATCACACTGAATGTTACACTATTGATGAAGAAAAATTTTGGATGTTTTTCCATTCCCCATTATATTCTTTGAGATTCATTAGAATGAATGGGCCCATAGGGTTAGGGTTAGGTTTAGGGTTAGAGTTCAGGACACACTTATGTTTGGGTGAATATTGGGGTTGGGTTTAGGGTTGGATAAGATGTCTTTTTAATATCACACTTAATGGTACACTCTTGATGCAGAAAAATTTTGGATGTTTTTCCATTCCCCATTATATCCTATGAGATTTATAAGAATGAATGGGCCCATATGGTAAGGGTTAGGGTTAGGGTTAGAGTTCAGGACACACTTATGTTTGGGTGAATATTGGGGTTGGGTTTAGGGTTGGATAAGATATATTTTTAATATCACACTGAATGGTACACTCTTGATGGGGAAAAATTTTGGATGTTTTTCCATTCTCCATTATAGCCTATGAGATTCATTAGAATGAATGGGCCCATATGGTAAGGGTTAGGGTTAGAGTTCAGGGCACACATCTGTTCAGTTTAAAATTGGGGTTGGGTTTAGTGTTGGGTAAGATGTATTTTTAATATCACACTGAATGGTACAGTATTGATGGAGAAAAATTTTGAATGTTTTTCCATTCTCCATTATAGCCTATGAGATTCATTAGAATGAATGGGCCCATATGGTTAGGGTTAAGGTTAGTGTTAGAGTTCAGGACACACATATGTTCGGTTTAAAATTGGGGTCGGGTTTAGGGTTGGGTAAGATGTATTTTTAATATCACACTGAATGCTACACTCTTGATGGGGAAAAATTTTGGATGTTTTTCCATTCTCCATTATATCCTATGAGATTCATTAGAATAAATGGGCCCATAAGGTTAGGGTTAGGGTTAGGGTTAGAGTTCAGGACACACTTATGTTTGGGTGAATATTGGGGTTGGGTTTAGGGTTGGATAAGATGTCTTTTTAATATCACACTGAATGGTACACTCTTGATGGGGAAAAATTTTGGATGTTTTTCATTTCTCCATTATAGCCTATGAGATTCATTAGAATGAATGGGTCCATAGGGAATGTTTAGGGTTAGAGTTCAGGACACACATATGTTCCGTTTAAAATTGGGGTCTGGTTTAGGGTTGGGTAAGATGTATTTTTAATAGCACAATAAATGCTACACTCTTGATGGAGAAAAATTTTGAATGTTTTTCCATTCCCCATTTTATTCTATGAGATTCATTAGAATGAATGGGCCCATATGGTAAGGGTTAGGGTTAGAGTTCAGGACACACTTATGTTTGGGTGAATATTGGGGTTGGGTTTAGGGTTGGGTAAGATGTATTTTTAATATCACACTGAATGGTACACTATTGATGGAGAAAAATTTTGGATGTTTTTCCATTCTCCATTATAGCCTATGAGATTCATTAGAATGAATGGGCCCATATGGTAAGGGTTAGGGTTAGGGTTAGAGTTCAGGACACACTTATGTTTGCGTGAATATTGGGGTTGGGTTTAAGGTTGGATTAGATGTATTTTTAATATCACACTGAATGGTACACTCTTGATGGGGAAAAATTTTGGATGTTTTTCCATTCTCCATTAAAGCCTATGAGATTCATTAGAATGAATGGGCCCATAGGGTTACGGTTAGGGTTAGAGTTCAGGACACACTTATGTTTGGGTGAATATTGGGGTTGGGTTTAGGGTTGGGTAAGATGTATTTTTAATATCACACTGAATGGTACACTATTGATGGAGAAAAATTTTGGATGTTTTTCCATTCTCCATTATAGCCTATGAGATTCATTAGAATGAATGGGCCCATATGGTAAGGGTTAGGGTTAGAGTTCAGGACACACATATGTTCGGTTTAAAATTGGGGTCTGGTTTAGGGTTGGATAAGATGTATTTTTAATTTCACACTGAATGGTACACTCTTGATGGGGAAAATTTTTGGATGTTTTTCCATTCTCCTTTATATCCTATGAGATTCATTAGAATGAATGGGCCCATAGGGTAAGGGTTTGGGTTAGGGTTAGAGTTCAGGACACACATATGTTCGGTTTAAAATTGGGGTTGGGTTTAGGGTTGGATAAGATGTATGTTTAATATCACACTGAATGGTACACTCTTGATGGGGAAAAATTTTGGATGTTTTTCCATTCTCCATTATAGCCTATGAGATTCATTAGAATGAATGGGCCCATATGGTAAGGGTTAGGGTTAGGGTTAGAGTTCAGGACACACATACGTTCGGTTTAAAATTGGGGTCTGGTTTAGGGTTGGGTAAGATGTATTTTTAATATCACACTGAATGGTACACTATTGATGGAGAAAAATTTTGGATGTTTTTCCATTCTCCATTATAGCCTATGAGATTCATTAGAATGAATGGGTCCATAGGGTAAGGGTTAGGGTTAGGGTTAGAGTTCAGGACACACATATGTTCGGTTTAAAATTGGGGTCTGGTTTAGGGTTTGGTAAGATGTATTTTTAATATCACACTGAATGCTACACTCTTGATGGAGAAAAATTTTGGATGTTTTTCCATTCCCCATTATAGCCTATGAGATTCATTAGAATGAATGGGCCCATATGGTAAGGGTTAGGGTTAGAGTTCAGGACACACTTATGTTTGGGTGAATATTGGGGTTGGGTTTAGGGTTGGATAAGATGTATTTTTAATTTCACACTGAATGGTACACTCTTGATGGGGAAAATTTTTGGATGTTTTTCCATTCTCCATTATAGCCTATGAGATTCATTAGAATGAATGGGCCCATAGGGTAAGGGTTTGGGTTAGGGTTAGAGTTCAGGACACACATATGTTCGGTTTAAAATTGGGGTTGGGTTTAGGGTTGGATAAGATGTATGTTTAATATCACACTGAATGGTACACTCTTGATGGGGAAAAATTTTGGATGTTTTTCCATTCTCCATTATAGCCTATGAGATTCATTAGAATGAATGGGCCCATATGGTAAGGGTTAGGGTTAGGGAGTTCAGGACACACATACGTTCGGTTTAAAATTGGGGTCTGGTTTAGGGTTGGGTAAGATGTATTTTTATTATCTCACTGAATGGTACACTATTGATGGAGAAAAATTTTGGATGTTTTTCCATTCTCCATTATAGCCTATGAGATTCATTAGAATGAATGGGCCCATAGGGTAAGGGTTAGGGTTAGGGTTAGAGTTCAGGACACACTTATGTTTGCGTGAATATTGGAGTTGGGTTTAGGGTTGGATAAGATGTATTTTTAATATCACACTGAATGGTACACTCTTGATGGGGAAAAATTTTGGATGTTTTTCCATTCTCCATTATAGCCTATGAGATTCATTAGAATGAATGGGCCCATAGGGTTAGGGTTAGGGTTAGGGTTAGAATTAAGGACACACTTATGTTTGGGTGAATATTGGGGTTGGGTTTAGGGTTGGATTAGATGTATTTTTAATATCACACTGAATGGTACACTCTTGATGGGGAAAAATTTTGGATGTTTTTCCATTCTCCATTATAGCCTATGAGATTCATTAGAATGAATGGGCCCATAGGGTTACGGTTAGGGTTAGAGTTCAGGACACACTTATGTTTGGGTGAATATTGGGGTTGGGTTTAGGGTTGGATAAGATGTATTTTTAATATCACACTGAATGGTACACTCTTGATGGGGAAAAATTTTGGATGTTTTTCCATTCTCCATTATAGCCTATGAGATTCATTAGGATGAAAGGGCCCATAGGGTAAGAGTTAGGGTTAGGGTTAGAGTTCAGGACACACATACGTTCGGTTTAAAATTGGGGTCTGGTTTAGGGTTGGATAAGATGTATTTTTAATTTCACACTGAATGGTACACTCTTGATGGGGAAAATTTTTGGATGTTTTTCCATTCTCCATTATATCCTATGAGATTAATTAGAATGAATGGGCCCATAGGGTAAGGGTTTGGGTTAGGGTTAGAGTTCAGGACACACATACGTTCGGTTTAAAATTGGGGTCTGGTTTAGGGTTGGGTAAGATGTATTTTTAATATCACACTGAATGGTACACTATTGATGGAGAAAAATTTTGGATGTTTTTCCATTCTCCATTATAGCCTATGAGATTCATTAGAATGAATGGGCCCATAGGGTAAGGGTTAGGGTTAGGGTTAGAGTTCAGGACACACTTATGTTTGCGTGAATATTGGAGTTGGGTTTAGGGTTGGATAAGATGTATTTTTAATATCACACTGAATGGTACACTCTTGATGGGGAAAAATTTTGGATGTTTTTCCATTCTACATTATAGCCTATGAGATTCATTAGAATGAATGGGCCCATATGGTTAGGGTTAGGGTTAGAGTTCAGGACACACTTATGTTTGGGTGAATATTGGGGTTGGGTTTAGGGTTGGATAAGATGTATTTTTAATTTCACACTGAATGGTACACTGTTGATGGGGAAAATTTTTGGATGTTTTTCCATTCTCCATTATAGCCTATGAGATTCATTAGAATGAATGGGCCCATAGGGTAAGGGTTTGGGTTAGGGTTAGAGTTCAGGACACACATATGTTCGGTTTAAAATTGGGGTTGGGTTTAGGGTTGGATAAGATGTATGTTTAATATCACACTGAATGGTACACTCTTGATGGGGAAAAATTTTGGATGTTTTTCCATTCTCCATTATACCCTATGAGATTCATTAGAATGAATGGGCCCATATGGTAAGGGTTAGGGTTAGAGTTCAGGACACACATACGTTGGGTGTAAAATTGGGGTCTGGTTTAGGGTTGGGTTAGATGTATTTTTAATATCACACTGAATGGTACACTATTGATGGGGAAAAATTTTGGATGTTTTTCCATTCTCCATTATAGCCTATGAGATTCATTAGAATGAATGGGCCCATATGGTAAGGTTTAGGGTTAGGGTTAGAGTTCAGGACACACTTATGTTTGCGTAAATATTGGAGTTGGGTTTAGGGTTGGATAAGATGTATTTTTAATATCACACTGAATGGTACACTATTGATGGGGAAAAATTTTGGATGTTTTTCCATTCTCCATTATAGCCTATGAGATTCATTAGAATGAATGGGCCCATAGGGTTAGGGTTAGGGTTAGAGTTCAGGACACACTTATGTTTGGGTGAATATTGGGGTTGGGTTTAGGGTTGGATTAGATGTATTTTTAATATCACACTGAATGGTACACTCTTGATGGGGAAAAATTTTGGATGTTTTTCCATTCTCCATTATAGCCTATGAGATTCATTAGAATGAATGGACCCATATGGTAAGGGTTAGGGTTAGGGTTAGAGTTCAGGACACACTTATGTTTGGGTGAATATTGGGGTTGGGTTTAGGGTTGGATAAGATGTATTTTTAATATCACACTGAATGGTACACTATTGATGGAGAAAAATTTTGGATGTTTTTCCATTCTCCATTATAGCCTATGAGATTCATTAGAATGAATGGGCCCATATGGTAAGGGTTAGGGTTAGGGTTAGAGTTCAGGACACACATATGTTCGGTTTAAAATTGGGGTCTGGTTTAGGGTTGGAAAAGATGTATTTTTAATTTCACACTGAATGGTACACTCTTGATGGGGAAAATTTTTGGATGTTTTTCCATTCTCCATTATATCCTATGAGATTAATTAGAATGAATGGGCCCATAGGGTAAGGGTTTGGGTTAGGGTTAGAGTTCAGGACACACATACGTTCGGTTTAAAATTGGGGTCTGGTTTAGGGTTGGGTAAGATGTATTTTTAATATCACACTGAATGGTACACTATTGATGGAGAAAATTTTTGGATGTTTTTCCATTCTCCATTATAGCCTATGAGATTCATAAGAATGAATGGGCCCATAGGGTAAGGGTTAGGGTTAGGGTTAGAGTTCAGGACACACTTATGTTTGCGTGAATATTGGAGTTGGGTTTAGGGTTGGATAAGATGTATTTTTAATATCACACTGAATGGTACACTCTTGATGGGGAAAAATTTTGGATGTTTTTCCATTCTCCATTATAGCCTATGAGATTCATTAGAATGAATGGGCCCATAGGGTTAGGGTTAGGGTTAGGGTTAGGGTTAGAATTAAGGACACACTTATCTTTGGGTGAATATTGGGGTTGGGTTTAGGGTTGGATTAGATGTATTTTTAATATCACACTGAATGGTACACTCTTGATGGGGAAAAATTTTGGATGTTTTTCCATTCTCCATTATAGCCTATGAGATTCATTAAAATGAATGGGCCCATATGGTAAGGGTTAGGGTTAGGGTTAGAGTTCAGGACACACATATGTTCGGTTTAAAATTGGGGTTGGGTTTAGGGTTGGGTAAGATGTATTTTTAATATCACACTGAATGGTACACTATTGATGGAGAAAAATTTTGGATGTTTTTCCATTCTCCATTATAGCCTATGAGATTCATTAGAATGAATGGGCCCATATGGTTAGGGTTAGGGTTAGAGTTCAGGACACACTTATGTTTGGGTGAATATTGGGGTTGGGTTTAGGGTTGGATAAGATGTATTTTTAATTTCACACTGAATGGTACACTCTTGATGGGGAAAATTTTTGGATGTTTTTCCATTCTCCATTATAGCCTATGAGATTCATTAGAATGAATGGGCCCATAGGGTAAGGGTTTGGGTTAGGGTTAGAGTTCAGGACACACATATGTTCGGTTTAAAATTGGGGTTGGGTTTAGGGTTGGATAAGATGTATGTTTAATATCACACTGAATGGTACACTCTTGATGGGGAAAAATTTTGGATGTTTTTCCATTCTCCATTATAGCCTGTGAGATTCATTAGAATGAATGGGCCCATATGGTAAGGGTTAGGGTTAGGGTTAGAGTTCAGGACACACATACGTTGGGTGTAAAATTGGGGTCTGGTTTAGGGTTGGGTTAGATGTATTTTTAATATCACACTGAATGGTACACTATTGATGGGGAAAAATTTTGGATGTTTTTCCATTCTCCATTATAGCCTATGAGATTCATTAAAATGAATGGGCCCATATGGTAAGGGTTAGGGTTAGGGTTAGAGTTCAGGACACACTTATGTTTGCGTAAATATTGGAGTTGGGTTTAGGGTTGGATAAGATCTATTTTTAATATCACACTGAATGGTACACTATTGATGGGGAAAAATTTTGGATGTTTTTCCATTCTCCATTATAGCCTATGAGATTCATTAGAATGAATGGGCCCATAGGGTAAGGGTTTGGGTTAGGGTTAGAGTTCAGGACACACATATGTTCGGTTTAAAATTGGGGTTGGGTTTAGGGTTGGATAAGATGTATGTTTAATATCACACTGAATGGTACACTCTTGATGGGGAAAAATTTTGGATGTTTTTCCATTCTCCATTATACCCTATGAGATTCATTAGAATGAATGGGCCCATATGGTAAGGGTTAGGGTTAGGGTTAGAGTTCAGGACACACATACGTTGGGTGTAAAATTGGGGTCTGGTTTAGGGTTGGGTTAGATGTATTTTTAATATCACACTGAATGGTACACTATTGATGGGGAAAAATTTTGGATGTTTTTCCATTCTCCATTATAGCCTATGAGATTCATTAGAATGAATGGGCCCATATGGTAAGGGTTAGGGTTAGGGTTAGAGTTCAGGACACACTTATGTTTGCGTAAATATTGGAGTTGGGTTTAGGGTTGGATAAGATGTATTTTTAATATCACACTGAATGGTACACTATTGATGGGGAAAAATTTTGGATGTTTTTCCATTCTCCATTATAGCCTATGAGATTCATTAGAAAGAATGGGCCCATAGGGTTAGGGTTAGGGTTAGAGTTAGAGTTCAGGACACACATATGTTTGGTTTAAAATTGGGGTTGGGTTTAGGGTTGGATAAGATGTATGTTTAATATCACACTGAATGGTACACTCTTGATGGGGAAAAATTTTGGATGTTTTTCCATTCTCCATTATAGCCTATGAGATTCATTAAAATGAATGGGCCCATATGGTAAGGGTTAGGGTTAGGGTTAGAGTTCAGGAAACACATATGTTCGGTTTAAAATTGGGGTTGGGTTTAGGGTTGGGTAAGATGTATTTTTAATATCACACTGAATGGTACACTATTGATGGAGAAAAATTTTGGATGTTTTTCCATTCTCCATTATAGCCTATGAGATTCTATAGAATGAATGGGCCCATATGGTAAGGGTTAGGGTTAGGGTTAGAGTTCAGGACACACATATGTTCGGTTTAAAATTGGGGTCTAATTTAGGGTTGGGTAAGATGTATTTTTAATATCACACTGAATGGTACACTATTGATGGAGAAAAATTTTGGATGTTTTTCCATTCTCTATTATAGCCTATGAGATTCATTAGAATGAATGGGTCCATAGGGTAAGGGTTAGGGTTAGAGTTCAGGACACACATATGTTCGGTTTAAAATTGGGGTCTGGTTTAGGGTTTGGTAAGATGTATTTTTAATATCACACTGAATGCTACACTCTTGATGGAGAAAAATTTTGGATGTTTTTCCATTCCCCATTATAGCCTATGAGATTCATTAAAATGAATGGGCCCATATGGTAAGGGTTAGGGTTAGAGTTCAGGACACACTTATGTTTGGGTGAATATTGGGGTTGGGTTTAGGGTTGGATAAGATGTATTTTTAATTTCACACTGAATGGTACACTCTTGATGGGGAAAATTTTTGGATGTTTTTCCATTCTCCATTATATCCTATGAGATTTATTAGAATGAATGGGCCCATAGGGTAAGGGTTTGGGTTAGGGTTAGAGTTCAGGACACACATATGTTCGGTTTAAAATTGGGGTTGGGTTTAGGGTTGGATAAGATGTATGTTTAATATCACACTGAATGGTACACTCTTGATGGGGAAAAATTTTGGATGTTTTTCTATTCTCCATTATAGCCTATGAGATTCATTAGAATGAATGGGCCCATATGGTAAGGGTTAGGGTTAGGGTTAAAGTTCAGGACACACATACGTTCGGTTTAAAATTGGGGTCTGGTTTAGGGTTGGGTAAGATGTATTTTTAATATCACACTGAATGGTACACTCTTGATGGGGAAAAATTTTGGATGTTTTTCCATTCTCCATTATAGCCTATGAGATTCATTAGAATGAATGGGCCCATAGGGTAAGGGTTAGGGTTAGGGTTAGAGTTCAGGACACACATATGTTGGGTTTAAAATTGGGGTCTGGTTTAGGGTTGGGTTAGATGTATTTTTAATATCACACTGAATGGTACACTCTTGATGGGGAAAAATTTTGGATGTTTTTCCATTCTCCATTATAGCCTATGAGATTCATTAGAATGAATGGGCCCATATGGTAAGGGTTAGGGTTAGGGTTAGAATTAAGGACACACTTATGTTTGGCTGAATATTGGGGTTGGGTTTAGGGTTGGATTAGATGTATTTTTAATATCACACTGAATGGTACACTCTTGATGGGGAAAAATTTTGGATGTTTTTCCATTCTCCATTATAGCCTATGAGATTCATTAAAATGAATGGGCCCATATGGTAAGGGTTAGGGTTAGGGTTAGAGTTCAGGACACACATATGTTCGGTTTAAAATTGGGGTTGGGTTTAGGGTTGGGTAAGATGTATTTTTAATATCACACTGAATGGTACACTATTGATGGAGAAAAATTTTGGATGTTTTTCCATTCTCCATTATAGCCTATGAGATTCATTAGAATGAATGGGCCCATATGGTAAGGGTTAGGGTTAGGGTTAGAGTTCAGGACACACTTATGTTTGGGTGAATATTGGGGTTGGGTTTAGGGTTGGATAAGATGTATTTTTAATTTCACACTGAATGGTACACTCTTGATGGGGAAAATTTTTGGATGTTTTTCCATTCTCCATTATAGCCTATGAGATTCATTAGAATGAATGGGCCCATAGGGTTAGGGTTAGGGTTAGAGTTCAGGACACACATATGTTCGGTTTAAAATTGGGGTTGGGTTTAGGGTTGGATAAGATGTATGTTTAATATCACACTGCATGGTACACTCTTGATGGGGAAAAATTTTGGATGTTTTTCCATTCTCCATTATAGCCTATGAGATTCATTAGAATGAATGGGCCCATAGGGTAAGGGTTAGGGTTAGGGTTAGAGTTCAGGACACACATATGTTGGGTTTAAAATTGGGGTCTGGTTTAGGGTTGGGTTAGATGTATTTTTAATATCACACTGAATGGTACACTCTTGATGGGGAAAAATTTTGGATGTTTTTCCATTCTCCATTATAGCCTATGAGATTCATTAGAATGAATGGGCCCATAGGGTTAGGGTTAGGGTTAGAGTTCAGGACACACTTATGTTTGGGTGAATATTGGGGTTGGGTTTAGGGTTGGATAAGATGTATTTTTAATATCACACTGAATGGTACACTCTTGATGGGGAAAAATTTTGGATGTTTTTCCATTCTCCATTATAGCCTTTGAGATTCATTAAAATGAATGGGCCCATATGGTAAGGGTTAGGGTTAGGGTTAGAGTTCAGGAAACACATATGTTCGGTTTAAAATTGGGGTTGGGTTTAGGGTTGGGTAAGATGTATTTTTAATATCACACTGAATGGTACACTATTGATGGAGAAAAATTTTGGATGTTTTTCCATTCTCCATTATAGCCTATGAGATTCTTTAGAATGAATGGGCCCATAGGGTAAGGGTTAGGGTTAGGGTTAGAGTTCAGGACACACATATGTTCGGTTTAAAATTGGGGTCTGGTTTAGGGTTGGGTAAGATGTATTTTTAATATCACACTGAATGGTACACTATTGATGGAGAAAAATTTTGGATGTTTTTCCATTCTCCATTATAGCCTAAGAGATTCATTAGAATGAATGGGTCCATAGGGTAAGGGTTAGGGTTAGAGTTCAGGACACACATATGTTCGGTTTAAAATTGGGGTCTGGTTTAGAGTTTGGTAAGATGTATTTTTAATATCACACTGAATGCTACACTCTTGATGGAGAAAAATTTTGGATGTTTTTCCATTCCCCATTATAGCCTATGAGATTCATTAGAATGAATGGGCCCATATGGTAAGGGTTAGGGTTAGAGTTCAGGACACACTTATGTTTGGGTGAATATTGGGGTTGGGTTTAGGGTTGGATAAGATGTATTTTTAATTTCACACTGAATGGTACACTCTTGATGGGGAAAATTTTTGGATGTTTTTCCATTCTCCATTATATCCTATGAGATTTATTAGAATGAATGGGCCCATAGGGTAAGGGTTTGGGTTAGGGTTAGAGTTCAGGACACACATATGTTCGGTTTAAAATTGGGGTTGGGTTTAGGGTTGGATAAGATGTATGTTTAATATCACACTGAATGGTACACTCTTGATGGGGAAAAATTTTGGATGTTTTTCCATTCTCCATTATAGCCTATGAGATTCATTAGAATGAATGGGCCCATATGGTAAGGGTTAGGGTTAGGGTTAGAGTTCAGGACACATATACATTCGGTTTAAAATTGGGGTCTGGTTTAGGGTTGGGTAAGATGTATTTTTAATATCACACTGAATGGTACACTATTGAGGGAGAGAAATTTTGGATGTTTTTCCATTCTCCATTATAGCCTATGAGATTCATTAGAATGAATGGGCCCATATGGTAAGGGTTAGGGTTAGGGTTAGAGTTCAGGACACACTTATGTTTGGGTGAATATTGGGGTTGGGTTTAGGGTTGGATAAGATGTATTTTTAATTTCACACTGAATGGTACACTCTTGATGGGGAAAATTTTTGGATGTTTTTCCATTCTCCATTATATCCTATGAGATTCATTAGAATGAATGGGCCCATATGGTAAGGGTTTGGGTTAGGGTTAGAGTTCAGGACACACATATGTTCGGTTTAAAATTGGGGTTGGGTTTAGGGTTGGATAAGATGTATGTTTAATATCACACTGAATGGTACACTCTTGATGGGGAAAATTTTTGGATGTTTTTCCATTCTCCATTATACCCTATGAGATTCATTAGAATGAATGGGCCCATATGGTAAGGGTTAGGGTTAGGGTTAGAGTTCAGGACACACTTATGTTTGCATGAATATTGGAGTTGGGTTTAGGGTTGGATAAGATGTATTTTTAATATCACACTGAATGGTACACTATTGATGGGGAAAAATTTTGGATGTTTTTCCATTCTCCATTATAGCCTATGAGATTCATTAGAATGAATGGGCCCATAGGGTTAGGGTTAGGGTTAGAGTTCAGGACACACTTATGTTTGGATGAATATTGGGGTTGGGTTTAGGGTTGGATAAGATGTATTTTTAATATCACACTGAATGGTACACTCTTGATGGGGAAAATTTTTGGATGTTTTTCCATTCTCCATTATATCCTATGAGATTCATTAGAATGAATGGGCCCATATGGTAAGGGTTTGGGTTAGGGTTAGAGTTCAGGAAACACATATGTTCGGTTTAAAATTGGGGTTGGGTTTAGGGTTGGGTAAGATGTATTTTTAATATCACACTGAATGGTACACTATTGATGGAGAAAAATTTTGGATGTTTTTCCATTCTCCATTATAGCCTATGAGATTCATTAGAATGAATGGGCCCATATGGTAAGGGTTAGGGTTAGAGTTCAGGACACACATATGTTCGGTTTAAAATTGGGGTCTGGTTTAGGGTTGGGTAAGGTGTATTTTTAATATCACACTGAATGGTACACTATTGATGGAGAAAAATTTTGGATGTTTTTCCATTCTCCATTATAGCCTACGAGATTCATTAGAATGAATGGGCCCATATGGTAAGGGTTAGGGTTAGAGTTCAGGACACACTTATGTTTGGGTGAATATTGGGGTTGGGTTTAGGGTTGGGTAAGATGTATTTTTAATATCACACTGAATGCTACACTATTGATGGAGAAAAATTTTGGATGTTTTTGCATTCCCCATTATATCCTATGAGATTCATTAGAATGAATGGGCCCATATGGTAAGGGTTAGGGTTAGGGTTAGAGTTCAGGACACACTTATATTTGGGTGAATATTGGGGTTGGGTTTAGGGTTGCATAAGATGTCTTTTTAATATCACACTGAATGGTACACTCTTGATGGGGAAAAATTTTGGATGTTTTTCCATTCTCCATTATAGCCTATGAGATTCATTAGAATGAATGGGTCCATATGGTAAGGGTTAGGGTTAGGGTTAGAGTTCAGGACACACTTATGTTTGCATGAATATTGGAGTTGGGTTTAGGGTTGGATAAGATGTATTTTTAATATCACACTGAATGGTACACTATTGATGGGGAAAAATTTTGGATGT
The DNA here is from genome assembly GCF_032191835.1 of Heteronotia binoei. Classification (NCBI taxonomy): domain Eukaryota; kingdom Metazoa; phylum Chordata; class Lepidosauria; order Squamata; family Gekkonidae; genus Heteronotia; species Heteronotia binoei. Next base: position 525,158 of record NW_026800093.1, read on the forward strand.
TTTTCCATTCTCCATTATAGCCTATGAGATTCATTAGAATGAATGGGCCCATAGGGTTAGGGTTAGGGTTAGAGTTCAGGACACACTTATGTTTGGATGAATATTGGGGTTGGGTTTAGGGTTGGATAAGATGTATTTTTAATATCACACTGAATGGTACACTCTTGATGGGGAAAATTTTTGGATGTTTTTCCATTCTCCATTATATCCTATGAGATTCATTAGAATGAATGGGCCCATATGGTAAGGGTTTGGGTTAGGGTTAGAGTTCAGGAAACACATATGTTCGGTTTAAAATTGGGGTTGGGTTTAGGGTTGGGTAAGATGTATTTTTAATATCACACTGAATGGTACACTATTGATGGAGAAAAATTTTGGATGTTTTTCCATTCTCCATTATAGCCTATGAGATTCATTAGAATGAATGGGCCCATATGGTAAGGGTTAGGGTTAGAGTTCAGGACACACATATGTTCGGTTTAAAATTGGGGTCTGGTTTAGGGTTGGGTAAGGTGTATTTTTAATATCACACTGAATGGTACACTATTGATGGAGAAAAATTTTGGATGTTTTTCCATTCTCCATTATAGCCTACGAGATTCATTAGAATGAATGGGCCCATATGGTAAGGGTTAGGGTTAGAGTTCAGGACACACTTATGTTTGGGTGAATATTGGGGTTGGGTTTAGGGTTGGGTAAGATGTATTTTTAATATCACACTGAATGCTACACTATTGATGGAGAAAAATTTTGGATGTTTTTGCATTCCCCATTATATCCTATGAGATTCATTAGAATGAATGGGCCCATATGGTAAGGGTTAGGGTTAGGGTTAGAGTTCAGGACACACTTATATTTGGGTGAATATTGGGGTTGGGTTTAGGGTTGCATAAGATGTCTTTTTAATATCACACTGAATGGTACACTCTTGATGGGGAAAAATTTTGGATGTTTTTCCATTCTCCATTATAGCCTATGAGATTCATTAGAATGAATGGGTCCATAGGGTAAGGGTTAGGGTTAGGGTTAGAGTTCAGGACACACATATGTTCGGTTTAAAATTGGGGTCTGGTTTAGGGATGGGTAAGATGTTTTTTTAATATCACACTGAATGCTAGACTCTTGATGGAGAAAAATTTTGGATGTTTTTCCATTCCCCATTATATCCTGTGAGATTCATTAGAATGAATGGGCCCATATGGTAAGGGTTAGGGTTAGAGTTCAGGACACACTTATGTTTGGGTGAATATTGGGGTTGGGTTTAGGGTTGGGTAAGATGTATTTTTAATATCACACTGAGTGGTACACTCTTGACGGGGAAAAATTTTGGATGTTTTTCCATTCTCCATTATAGCCTATGAGATTCATTAGAATGAATGGGCCTATATGGTAAGGGTTAGGGTTAGGGTTAGAGTTCAGGACACACTTATGTTTGGGTGAATATTGGGGTTGGGTTTAGGGTTGGATAAGATGTACTTTTAATTTCACACTGAATGGTACACTCTTGATGGGGAAAAATTTTGGATGTTTTTCCATTCTCCATTATAGCCTATGAGATTCAGTAGAATGTATGGGCCCATATGGTAAGGGTTAGGGTTAGGGTTAGAGTTCAGGACACTCATATGTTCGGTTTAAAATTGGGGTTGGGTTTAGGGTTGGATAAGATGTATTTTTAATATCACAATGAATGGTACACTCTTGATGGGGAAAAATTTTGGATGTTTTTCCATTCTCCATTATAGCCTATGAGATTCATTAGAATGAATGGGCCCATATGGTAAGGGTTAGGGTTAGGGTGTGAGTTCAGGACCAACATATCTTCGGTTTAAAATTGGGGTCTGGTTTAGGGTTGGGTAAGATGTATTTTTAATATCACACTGAATGGTACACTATTGATGGGGAAAAATTTTGGATGTTTTTCCATTCTCCATTATAGCCTATGAGATTCATTAGAATGAATGGGCCCATAGGGTAAGGGTTAGGGTTAGGGTTAGAGTTCAGGACACACTTATGTTTGGGTGAATATTGGGCTTGGGTTTAGGGTTGGATAAGATGTATTTTTAATATCACAGTGAATGGTACACTCTTGATGGGGAAAAATTTTGGATGTTTTTCCATTCTCCTTTATAGCCTTTGAGATTCATTAGAATTAATGGGCCCATAGGGTTAGGGTTAGGGTTAGGGGTAGAGTTCAGGACACACTTATGTTTGGGTGAATATTGGGGTTGGGTTTAGCGTTGGATAAGATGTATTTTTAATATCACACTGAATGGTACACTCTTGATGGGGAAAAATTTTGGATGTTTTTCCATTCTCCATTATAGCGTATGAGATTCATTAGAATGAATGGGCCCATATGGTAAGGGTTAGGGTTAGGGTTAGAGTTCAGGACACACTTATGTTTGGGTGAATATTGGGGTTGGGTTTAGGGTTGGATAAGATGTACTTTTAATTTCACACTGAATGGTACACTCTTGATGGGGAAAAATTTTGGATGTTTTTCCATTCTCCATTATAGCCTATGAGATTCATTAGAATGAATGGGCCCATATGGTAAGGGTTAGGGTTAGGGTTAGAGTTCAGGACACACATATGTTCGGTTTAAAATTGGGGTTGGGTTTAGGGTTGGATAAGATGTATTTTTAATATCACACTGAATGGTACACTCTTGATGGGGAAAAATTTTGGATGTTTTTCCACTCTCCTTTATAGCCTATGAGATTCATTAGAATTAATGGGCCCATAGGGTTAGGGTTAGGGTTAGGGGTAGAGTTCAGGACACACTTATGTTTGGGTGAATATTGGGGTTGGGTTTAGCGTTGGATAAGATGTATTTTTAATATCACACTGAATGGTACACTCTTGATGGGGAAAAATTTTGGATGTTTTTCCATTCCCCATTATAGCCTATGAGATTCATTAGAATGAATGGGCCCATATGGTAAGGGTTAGGGTTAGGGTTAGAGTTCAGGACACACATATGTTCGGTTTAAAATTGGGGTCTGCTTTAGGGTTGGGTAAGATGTATTTTTAATATCACACTGAATGTTACACTATTGATGAAAAATTTTGGATGTTTTTCCATTCCCCATTATATCCTATGAGATTCATTAGAATGAATGGGCCCATATGGTAAGGGTTAGGGTTAGAGTTGAGGACAAACATATGTTCAGTTTAAAATTGGAGTTGGGTTTAGGGTTGGATAAGATGTATTCTTAATATCACACTGAATGGTACACTCTTGATGGGGAAAAATTTTGGATGTTTTTCCATTCTACATTATAGCCTATGAGATTCATTAGAATGAATGGGGCCATATGGTAAGGGTTAGGGTTAGGGTTAGAGTTCAGGACACACTTATGTTTGGGTGAATATTGGGGTTGGGTTTAGGGTTGGATAAGATGTATTTTTAATATCACAGTGAATGGTACACTCTTAATGGGGAAAAATTTTGGATGTTTTTCCATTCTCCATTATAGCCTATGAGATTCATTAGAATTAATGGGCCCATAGGGCTAGGGTTAGGGTTAGGGTTAGAGTTCAGGACACACTTATGTTTGGGTGAATATTGGGGTTGGGTTTAGCGTTGGATAAGATGTATTTTTAATATCACACTGAATGGTACACTCTTGATGGGGAAAAATTTTGGATGTTTTTCCATTCTCCATTATAGCCTATGAGATTCATTAGAATGAATGGGCCCATATGGTAAGGGTTAGGGTTAGGGTTAGAGTTCAGGACACACATATGTTCGGTTTAAAATTGGGGTCTGGTTTAGGGTTGGGTAAGATGTATTTTTAATATCACACTGAATGGTACACTCTTGATGGGGAAAAATTTTGGATGTTTTTCCATTCTCCATTATAGCCTATGAGATTCATTAGAATGAATGGGCCCATAGGGTAAGGGTTAGGGTTAGGGTTAGAGTTCAGGACACACTTATGTTTGGGTGAATATTGGGGTTGGGTTTAGGGTTGGATAAGATGTATTTTTAATATCACACTGAATGGTACACGCTTGATGGGGAAAAATTTTGGATGTTTTTCCTTTCTCCATTATAGCCTATGAGATTCATTAGAATGAATGGGCCCATATGGTAAGGGTTAGGGTTAGGGTTAGAGTTCAGGACACACATATGTTCGGTTTAAAATTGGGATCTGGTTTAGGGTTGGGTAAGATGTATTTTTAATATCACACTGAATGTTACACTATTGATGAAGAAAATTTTGGATGTTTTCCCATTTCCCATTATATCCTATGAGATTCATTAGAATGAATGGGCCCATATGGTAAGGGTTAGGGTTAGAGTTCAGGAAACACTTATGTTTGGGTGAATATTGGGGTTGGGTTTAGGGTTGGATAAGATGTATTTTTAATATCACACTGAATGGTACACTCTTGATGGGGAAAAATTTTGGATGTTTTTCCATTCTCCATTATAGCCTATGAGATTCATTAGAATGAATGGGCCCATATGGTAAGGGTTAGGGTTAGAGTTCAGGGCACACATATGTTCCGTTTAAAATTGGGGTCTGGTTTAGGGTTGGGTAAGATGTATTTTTAATAGCACACTGAATGGTACACTCTTGATGGGGAAGAATTTTGGATGTTTTTCCATTCTCCATTATAGCCTATTAGATTCATTAGAATGAATGGGCCCATAGGGTAAGGGTTAGGGTTAGGGTTAGAGTTCAGGACACACATATGTTCGGTTTAAAATTGGGGTTGGGTTTAGGGTTGGATAAGATGTATTTTTAATATCACACTGAATGGTACACTCTTGATGGGGAAAAATTTTGGATGTTTTTCCATTCTCCATTATAGCATATGAGATTCATTAGAATGAATGGGCCCATATGGTAAGGGTTAGGGTTAGGGTTAGAGTTCAGGACACACATTGTTCGGTTTAAAATTGGGGTCTGGTTTATTGTTGGGTAAGATGTATTTTTAATATCACACTGAATGGTACACTCTTGATGGGGAAAAATTTTGGATGTTTTTCCATTCTCCATTATAGCCTTTGAGATTCATTAGAATGAATGGGCCCATAGGGTAAGGGTTAGGGTTAGGGTTAGAGTTCAGGACACACTTATGTAAAATTTTGGATGTTTTTCCATTCTCCATTATAGCCTATGAGATTCATTAGAATGAATGGGTCCATAGGGTAAGGGTTAGGGTTAGAGTTCAGGACACACATATGTTCGGTTTAAAATTGGGGTCTGGTTTAGGGTTGGGTAAGATGTATTTTTAATATCACACTGAATGGTACACTATTGATGTAGAAAAATTTTGGATGTTTTTCCATTTCCCATTATATCCTAAGAGATTCATTAGAATGAATGGGCGCATAGGGTTAGGGTTAGGGTTAGGGTTCAGGACACACTTATGTTTGGGTGAATATTGGGGTTGGGTTTAGGGTTTGATAAGATGTATTTTTAATATCACACTGAATGGTACACTCTTGATGGGGAAAAATTTTGGATGTTTTTCCATTCTCCATTATAGCCTATGAGATTCATTAGAATGAATGGGCCCATATGGTAAGCGTTAGGGTTAGCGTTAGAGTTCAGGACACACATATGTTCGGTTTAAAATTGGGGTCTGGTTTAGGGTTGGGTAAGATGTATTTTTAATATCACACTGAATGTTACACTATTGATGAAGAAAAATTTTGGATGTTTTTCCATTCCCCATTATATTCTTTGAGATTCATTAGAATGAATGGGCCCATAGGGTTAGGGTTAGGTTTAGGGTTAGAGTTCAGGACACACTTATGTTTGGGTGAATATTGGGGTTGGGTTTAGGGTTGGATAAGATGTCTTTTTAATATCACACTTAATGGTACACTCTTGATGCAGAAAAATTTTGGATGTTTTTCCATTCCCCATTATATCCTATGAGATTTATAAGAATGAATGGGCCCATATGGTAAGGGTTAGGGTTAGGGTTAGAGTTCAGGACACACTTATGTTTGGGTGAATATTGGGGTTGGGTTTAGGGTTGGATAAGATATATTTTTAATATCACACTGAATGGTACACTCTTGATGGGGAAAAATTTTGGATGTTTTTCCATTCTCCATTATAGCCTATGAGATTCATTAGAATGAATGGGCCCATATGGTAAGGGTTAGGGTTAGAGTTCAGGGCACACATCTGTTCAGTTTAAAATTGGGGTTGGGTTTAGTGTTGGGTAAGATGTATTTTTAATATCACACTGAATGGTACAGTATTGATGGAGAAAAATTTTGAATGTTTTTCCATTCACCATTATAGCCTATGAGATTCATTAGAATGAATGGGCCCATATGGTTAGGGTTAAGGTTAGTGTTAGAGTTCAGGACACACATATGTTCGGTTTAAAATTGGGGTCGGGTTTAGGGTTGGGTAAGATGTATTTTTAATATCACACTGAATGCTACACTCTTGATGGGGAAAAATTTTGGATGTTTTTCCATTCTCCATTATATCCTATGAGATTCATTAGAATAAATGGGCCCATAAGGTTAGGGTTAGGGTTAGGGTTAGAGTTCAGGACACACTTATGTTTGGGTGAATATTGGGGTTGGGTTTAGGGTTGGATAAGATGTCTTTTTAATATCACACTGAATGGTACACTCTTGATGGGGAAAAATTTTGGATGTTTTTCATTTCTCCATTAAAGCCTATGAGATTCATTAGAATGAATGGGTCCATAGGGAAAGGGTTAGGGTTAGAGTTCAGGACACACATATGTTCCGTTTAAAATTGGGGTCTGGTTTAGGGTTGGGTAAGATGTATTTTTAATAGCACAATAAATGCTACACTCTTGATGGAGAAAAATTTTGGATGTTTTTCCATTCCCCATTATATTCTATGAGATTCATTAGAATGAATGGGCCCATATGGTAAGGGTTAGGGTTAGAGTTCAGGACACACTTATGTTTGGGTGAATATTGGGGTTGGGTTTAGGGTTGGGTAAGATGTATTTTTAATATCACACTGAATGGTACACTATTGATGGGGAAAAATTTTGGATGTTTTTCATTTCTCCATTATAGCCTATGAGATTCATTAGAATGAATGGGTCCATAGGGAAAGGGTTAGGGTTAGAGTTCAGGACACACATATGTTCCGTTTAAAATTGGGGTCTGGTTTAGGGTTGGGTAAGATGTATTTTTAATAGCACAATAAATGCTACACTCTTGATGGAGAAAAATTTTGGATGTTTTTCCATTCCCCATTATATTCTATGAGATTCATTAGAATGAATGGGCCCATATGGTAAGGGTTAGGGTTAGAGTTCAGGACACACTTATGTTTGGGTGAATATTGGGGTTGGGTTTAGGGTTGGGTAAGATGTATTTTTAATATCACACTGAATGGTACACTATTGATGGAGAAAAATTTTGGATGTTTTTCCATTCTCCATTATAGCCTATGAGATTCATTAGAATGAATGGGCCCATATGGTAAGGGTTAGGGTTAGGGTTAGAGTTCAGGACACACTTATGTTTGCGTGAATATTGGGGTTGGGTTTAAGGTTGGATTAGATGTATTTTTAATATCACACTGAATGGTACACTCTTGATGGGGAAAAATTTTGGATGTTTTTCCATTCTCCATTATAGCCTATGAGATTCATTAGAATGAATGGGCCCATAGGGTTACGGTTAGGGTTAGAGTTCAGGACACACTTATGTTTGGGTGAATATTGGGGTTGGGTAAGATGTATTTTTAATATCACACTGAATGGTACACTATTGATGGAGAAAAATTTTGGATGTTTTTCCATTCTCCATTATAGCCTATGAGATTCATTAGAATGAATGGGCCCATATGGTAAGGGTTAGGGTTAGGGTTAGAGTTCAGGACACACATATGTTCGGTTTAAAATTGGGGTCTGGTTTAGGGTTGGATAAGATGTATTTTTAATTTCACACTGAATGGTACACTCTTGATGGGGAAAATTTTTGGATGTTTTTCCATTCTCCATTATATCCTATGAGATTCATTAGAATGAATGGGCCCATAGGGTAAGGGTTTGGGTTAGGGTTAGAGTTCAGGACACACATATGTTCGGTTTAAAATTGGGGTTGGGTTTAGGGTTGGATAAGATGTATGTTTAATATCACACTGAATGGTACACTCTTGATGGGGAAAAATTTTGGATGTTTTTCCATTCTCCATTATAGCCTATGAGATTCATTAGAATGAATGGGCCCATATGGTAAGGGTTAGGGTTAGGGTTAGAGTTCAGGACACACATACGTTCGGTTTAAAATTGGGGTCTGGTTTAGGGTTGGGTAAGATGTATTTTTAATATCACACTGAATGGTACACTATTGATGGAGAAAAATTTTGGATGTTTTTCCATTCTCCATTATAGCCTATGAGATTCATTAGAATGAATGGGTCCATAGGGTAAGGGTTAGGGTTAGGGTTAGAGTTCAGGACACACATATGTTCGGTTTAAAATTGGGGTCTGGTTTAGGGTTTGGTAAGATGTATTTTTAATATCACACTGAATGCTACACTCTTGATGGAGAAAAATTTTGGATGTTTTTCCATTCCCCATTATAGCCTATGAGATTCATTAGAATGAATGGGCCCATATGGTAAGGGTTAGGGTTAGAGTTCAGGACACACTTATGTTTGGGTGAATATTGGGGTTGGGTTTAGGGTTGGATAAGATGTATTTTTAATTTCACACTGAATGGTACACTCTTGATGGGGAAAATTTTTGGATGTTTTTCCATTCTCCATTATAGCCTATGAGATTCATTAGAATGAATGGGCCCATAGGGTAAGGGTTTGGGTTAGGGTTAGAGTTCAGGACACACATATGTTCGGTTTAAAATTGGGGTTGGGTTTAGGGTTGGATAAGATGTATGTTTAATATCACACTGAATGGTACACTCTTGATGGGGAAAAATTTTGGATGTTTTTCCATTCTCCATTATAGCCTATGAGATTCATTAGAATGAATGGGCCCATATGGTAAGGGTTAGGGTTAGGGAGTTCAGGACACACATACGTTCGGTTTAAAATTGGGGTCTGGTTTAGGGTTGGGTAAGATGTATTTTTAATATCACACTGAATGGTACACTATTGATGGAGAAAAATTTTGGATGTTTTTCCATTCTCCATTATAGCCTATGAGATTCATTAGAATGAATGGGCCCATAGGGTTAGGGTTAGGGTTAGGGTTAGAATTAAGGACACACTTATGTTTGGGTGAATATTGGGGTTGGGTTTAGGGTTGGATTAGATGTATTTTTAATATCACACTGAATGGTACACTCTTGATGGGGAAAAATTTTGGATGTTTTTCCATTCTCCATTATAGCCTATGAGATTCATTAGAATGAATGGGCCCATAGGGTTAGGGTTAGGGTTAGGGTTAGAATTAAGGACACACTTATGTTTGGGTGAATATTGGGGTTGGGTTTAGGGTTGGATTAGATGTATTTTTAATATCACACTGAATGGTACACTCTTGATGGGGAAAAATTTTGGATGTTTTTCCATTCTCCATTATAGCCTATGAGATTCATTAAAATGAATGGGTCCATATGGTAAGGGTTAGGGTTAGGGTTAGAGTTCAGGACACACATATGTTCGGTTTAAAATTGGGGTTGGGTTTAGGGTTGGGTAAGATGTATTTTTAATATCACACTGAATGGTACACTATTGATGGAGAAAAATTTTGGATGTTTTTCCATTCTCCATTATAGCCTATGAGATTCATTAGAATGAATGGGCCCATATGGTAAGGGTTAGTGTTAGGGTTAGAGTTCAGGACACATTTATGTTTGGGTGAATATTGGGGTTGGTTTTAGGGTTGGATAAGATATATTTTTAATTTCACACTGAATGGTACACTCTTGATGGGGAAAATTTTTGGATGTTTTTCCATTCTCCATTATAGCCTATGAGATTCATTAGAATGAATGGGCCCATAGGGTAAGGGTTTGGGTTAGGGTTAGAGTTCAGGACACACATATGTTCGGTTTAAAATTGGGGTTGGATTTAGGGTTGGATAAGATGTATGTTTAATATCACACTGAATGGTACACTCTTGATGGGGGAAAATTTTGGATGTTTTTCCATTCTCCATTATACCCTATGAGATTCATTAGAATGAATGGGCCCATATGGTAAGGGTTAGGGTTAGGGTTAGAGTTCAGGATACACATACGTTGGGTTTAAAATTGGGGTCTGGTTTAGGGTTGGATAAGATGTATTTTTAATTTCACACTGAATGGTACACTCTTGATGGGGAAAATTTTTGGATGTTTTTCCATTCTCCATTATAGCCTATGAGATTCATTAGAATGAATGGGCCCATAGGGTTAGGGTTAGGGTTAGAGTTCAGGACACACATATCTTCGGTTTAAAATTGGGGTTGGGTTTAGGGTTGGATAAGATGTATGTTTAATATCACACTGAATGGTACACTCTTGATGGGGAAAAATTTTGGATGTTTTTCCATTCTCCATTATACCCTATGAGATTCATTAGAATGAATGGGCCCATATGGTAAGGGTTAGGGTTAGGGTTAGAGTTCAGGACACACATACGTTGGGTTTAAAATTGGGGTCTGGTTTAGGGTTGGGTTAGATGTATTTTTAATATCACACTGAATGGTACACTATTGATGGGGAAAAATTTTGGATGTTTTTCCATTCTCCATTATAGCCTATGAGATTCATTAGAATGAATGGGCCCATATGGTAAGGGTTAGGGTTAGGGTTAGAGTTCAGGACACACTTATGTTTGCGTAAATATTGGAGTTGGGTTTAGGGTTGGATAAGATCTATTTTTAATATCACACTGAATGGTACACTATTGATGGGGAAAAATTTTGGATGTTTTTCCATTCTCCATTATAGCCTATGAGATTCATTAGAATGAATGGGCCCATAGGGTTAGGGTTAGGGTTAGAGTTCAGGACACACTTATGTTTGGGTGAATATTGGGGTTGGGTTTAGGGTTGGATATGATGTATTTTTAATATCACACTGAATGGTACACTCTTGATGGGGAAAATTTTTGGATGTTTTTCCATTCTCCATTATATCCTATGAGATTCATTAGAATGAATGGGCCCATATGGTAAGGGTTTGGGTTAGGGTAAGAGTTCAGGAAACACATATGTTCGGTTTAAAATTGGGGTTGGGTTTAGGGTTGGGTAAGATGTATTTTTAATATCACACTGAATGGTACACTATTGATGGAGAAAAATTTTGGATGTTTTTCCATTCTCCATTATAGCCTATGAGATTCATTAGAATGAATGGGCCCATAGGGTTAGGGTTAGGGTTAGAATTAAGGACACACTTATGTTTGGGTGAATATTGGGGTTGGGTTTAGGGTTGGATTAGATGTATTTTTAATATCACACTGAATGGTACACTCTTGATGGGGAAAAATTTTGGATGTTTTTCCATTCTCCATTATAGCCTATGAGATTCATTAAAATGAATGGGCCCATATGGTAAGGGTTAGGGTTAGGGTTAGAGTTCAGGACACACATATGTTCGGTTTAAAATTGGGGTTGGGTTTAGGGTTGGGTAAGATGTATTTTTAATATCACACTGAATGGTACACTATTGATGGAGAAAAATTTTGGATGTTTTTCCATTCTCCATTATAGCCTATGAGATTCATTAGAATGAATGGGCCCATATGGTAAGGGTTAGGGTTAGGGTTAGAGTTCAGGACACACTTATGTTTGCGTGAATATTGGGGTTGGGTTTAGGGTTGGATTAGATGTATTTTTAATATCACACTGAATGGTACACTCTTGATGGGGAAAAATTTTGGATGTTTTTCCATTCTCCATTATAGCCTATGAGATTCATTAGGATGAATGGGCCCATAGGGTAAGGGTTAGGGTTAGGGTTAGAGTTCAGGACACACATACGTTCGGTTTAAAATTGCGGTCTGGTTTAGGGTTGGGTAAGATGTATTTTTAATATCACACTGAATGGTACACTATTGATGGAGAAAAATTTTGGATGTTTTTCCATTCTCCATTATAGCCTATGAGATTCATTAGAATGAATGGGCCCATATGGTAAGGGTTAGGGTTAGGGTTAGAGTTCAGGACACACATATGTTCGGTTTAAAATTGGGGTCTGGTTTAGGGTTGGATAAGATGTATTTTTAATTTCACACTGAATGGTACACTCTTGATGGGGAAAATTTTTGGATGTTTTTCCATTCTCCATTATATCCTATGAGATTCATTAGAATGAATGGGCCCATAGGGTAAGGGTTTGGGTTAGGGTTAGAGTTCAGGACACACATATGTTCGGTTTAAAATTGGGGTTGGGTTTAGGGTTGGATAAGATGTATGTTTAATATCACACTGAATGGTACACTCTTGATGGGGAAAACTTTTGGATGTTTTTCCATTCTCCATTATAGCCTATGAGATTCATTAAAATGAATGGGCCCATAGGGTAAGGGTTAGGGTTAGGGTTAGAGTTCAGGACACACATATGTTCGGTTTAAAATTGGGGTTGGGTTTAGGGTTGGGTAAGATGTATTTTTAATATCACACTGAATGGTACACTATTGATGGAGAAAAATTTTGGATGTTTTTCCATTCTCCATTATAGCCTATGAGATTCATTAGAATGAATGGGCCCATATGGTAAGGGTTAGGGTTAGGGTTAGAGTTCAGGACACACTTATGTTTGGGTGAATATTGGGGTTGGGTTTAGGGTTGGATAAGATGTATTTTTAATTTCACACTGAATGGTACACTCTTGATGGGGAAAATTTTTGGATGTTTTTCCAATCTCCATTATAGCCTATGAGATTCATTAGAATGAATGGGCCCATAGGGTAAGGGTTTGGGTTAGGGTTAGAGTTCAGGACACACATATGTTCGGTTTAAAATTGGGGTTGGGTTTAGGGTTGGATAAGATGTATGTTTAATATCACACTGAATGGTACACTCTTGATGGGGAAAAATTTTGGATGTTTTTCCATTCTCCATTATAGCCTATGAGATTCATTAGAATGAATGGGCCCATAGGGTTAGGGTTAGGGTTAGAGTTCAGGACACACTTATGTTTGGGTGAATATTGGGGTTGGGTTTAGGGTTGGATAAGATGTATTTTTAATTTCACACTGAATGGTACACTCTTGATGGGGAAAATTTTTGGATGTTTTTCCATTCTCCATTATATCCTATGAGATTCATTAGAATGAAAGAGGCCCATAGGGTAAGGGTTTGGGTTAGGGTTAGAGTTCAGGACACACATATGTTCGGTTTAAAATTGGGGTTGGGTTTAGGGTTGGATAAGATGTATGTTTAATATCACACTGAATGGTACACTCTTGATGGGGAAAAATTTTGGATGTTTTTCCATTCTCCATTATAGCCTATGAGATTCATTAGAATGAATGGGCCCATATGGTAAGGGTTAGGGTTAGGGTTAGAGTTCAGGACACACATACGTTCGGTTTAAAATTGGGGTCTGGTTTAGGGTTGGGTAAGATGTATTTTTAATATCACACTGAATGGTACACTATTGATGGAGAAAAATTTTGGATGTTTTTCCATTCTCCATTATAGCCTATGAGATTCATTAGAATGAATGGGCCCATATGGTAAGGGTTAGGGTTAGGGTTAGAGTTCAGGACACACATATGTTGGGTTTAAAATTGGGGTCTGGTTTAGGGTTGGGTTAGATGTATTTTTAATATCACACTGAATGGTACACTCTTGATGGGGAAAAATTTTGGATGTTTTTCCATTCTCCATTATAGCCTATGAGATTCATTAGAATGAATGGGCCCATAGGGTTAGGGTTAGGGTTAGAATTAAGGACACACTTATGTTTGGGTGAATATTGGGGTTGGGTTTAGGGTTGGATTAGATGTATTTTTAATATCACACTGAATGGTACACTCTTGATGGGGAAAAATTTTGGATGTTTTTCCATTCTCCATTATAGCCTATGAGATTCATTAAAATGAATGGGCCCATAGGGTAAGGGTTAGGGTTAGGGTTAGAGTTCAGGACACACATATGTTCGGTTTAAAATTGGGGTTGGGTTTAGGGTTGGGTAAGATGTATTTTTAATATCACACTGAATGGTACACTATTGATGGAGAAAAATTTTGGATGTTTTTCCATTCTCCATTATAGCCTATGAGATTCATTAGAATGAATGGGCCCATATGGTAAGGGTTAGGGTTAGGGTTAGAGTTCAGGACACACTTATGTTTGGGTGAATATTGGGGTTGGGTTTAGGGTTGGATAAGATGTATTTTTAATTTCACACTGAATGGTACACTCTTGATGGGGAAAATTTTTGGATGTTTTTCCATTCTCCATTATAGCCTATGAGATTCATTAGAATGAATGGGCCCATAGGGTAAGGGTTTGGGTTAGGGTTAGAGTTCAGGACACACATATGTTCGGTTTAAAATTGGGGTTGGGTTTAGGGTTGGATAAGATGTATGTTTAATATCACACTGAATGGTACACTCTTGATGGGGAAAAATTTTGGATGTTTTTCCATTCTCCATTATACCCTATGAGATTCATTAGAATGAATGGGCCCATATGGTAAGGGTTAGGGTTAGGGTTAGAGTTCAGGACACACATACGTTGGGTTTAAAATTGGGGTCTGGTTTAGGGTTGGGTTAGATGTATTTTTAATATCACACTGAATGGTACACTATTGATGGGGAAAAATTTTGGATGTTTTTCCATTCTCCATTATAGCCTATGAGATTCATTAGAATGAATGGGCCCATATGGTAAGGGTTAGGGTTAGGGTTAGAGTTCAGGACGCACTTATGTTTGCGTAAATATTGGAGTTGGGTTTAGGGTTGGATAAGATCTATTTTTAATATCACACTGAATGGTACACTATTGATGGGGAAAAATTTTGGATGTTTTTCCATTCTCCATTATAGCCTATGAGATTCATTAGAATGAATGGGCCCATACGGTTAGGGTTAGGGTTAGAGTTCAGGACACACTTATGTTTGGGTGAATATTGGGGTTGGGTTTAGGGTTGGATATGATGTATTTTTAATATCACACTGAATGGTACACTCTTGATGGGGAAAATTTTTGGATGTTTTTCCATTCTCCATTATATCCTATGAGATTCATTAGAATGAATGGGCCCATATGGTAAGGGTTTGGGTTAGGGTTAGAGTTCAGGAAACACATATGTTCGGTTTAAAATTGGGGTTGGGTTTAGGGTTGGGTAAGATGTATTTTTAATATCACACTGAATGGTACACTATTGATGGAGAAAAATTTTGGATGTTTTTCCATTCTCCATTATAGCCTATGAGATTCATTAGAATGAATGGGCCCATAGGGTTAGGGTTAGGGTTAGAATTAAGGACACACTTATGTTTGGGTGAATATTGGGGTTGGGTTTAGGGTTGGATTAGATGTATTTTTAATATCACACTGAATGGTACACTCTTGATGGGGAAAAATTTTGGATGTTTTTCCATTCTCCATTATAGCCTATGAGATTCATTAAAATGAATGGGCCCATAGGGTAAGGGTTAGGGTTAGGGTTAGAGTTCAGGACACACATATGTTCGGTTTAAAATTGGGGTTGGGTTTAGGGTTGGGTAAGATGTATTTTTAATATCACACTGAATGGTACACTATTGATGGAGAAAAATTTTGGATGTTTTTCCATTCTCCATTATAGCCTATGAGATTCATTAGAATGAATGGGCCCATATGGTAAGGGTTAGGGTTAGGGTTAGAGTTCAGGACACACTTATGTTTGCGTGAATATTGGGGTTGGGTTTAGGGTTGGATTAGATGTATTTTTAATATCACACTGAATGGTACACTCTTGATGGGGAAAAATTTTGGATGTTTTTCCATTCTCCATTATAGCCTATGAGATTCATTAGAATGAATGGGCCCATAGGGTAAGGGTTTGGGTTAGGGTTAGAGTTCAGGACACACATATGTACGGTTTAAAATTGGGGTTGGGTTTAGGGTTGGATAAGATGTATGTTTAATATCACACTGAATGGTACACTCTTGATGGGGAAAAATTTTGGATGTTTTTCCATTCTCCATTATAGCCTATGAGATTCATTAGAATGAATGGGCCCATAGGGTTAGGGTTAGGGTTAGAGTTCAGGACACACTTATGTTTGGGTGAATATTGGGGTTGGGTTTAGGGTTGGATAAGATGTATTTTTAATTTCACACTGAATGGTACACTCTTGATGGGGAAAATTTTTGGATGTTTTTCCATTCTCCATTATATCCTATGAGATTCATTAGAATGAAAGAGGCCCATAGGGTAAGGGTTTGGGTTAGGGTTAGAGTTCAGGACACACATATGTTCGGTTTAAAATTGGGGTTGGGTTTAGGGTTGGATAAGATGTATGTTTAATATCACACTGAATGGTACACTCTTGATGGGGAAAAATTTTGGATGTTTTTCCATTCTCCATTATAGCCTATGAGATTCATTAGAATGAATGGGCCCATATGGTAAGGGTTAGGGTTAGGGTTAGAGTTCAGGACACACATACGTTCGGTTTAAAATTGGGGTCTGGTTTAGGGTTGGGTAAGATGTATTTTTAATATCACACTGAATGGTACACTATTGATGGAGAAAAATTTTGGATGTTTTTCCATTCTCCATTATAGCCTATGATATTCATTAGAATGAATGGGCCCATATGGTAAGGGTTAGGGTTAGGGTTAGAGTTCAGGACACACATATGTTGGGTTTAAAATTGGGGTCTGGTTTAGGGTTGGGTTAGATGTATTTTTAATATCACACTGAATGGTACACTCTTGATGGGGAAAAATTTTGGATGTTTTTCCATTCTCCATTATAGCCTATGAGATTCATTAGAATGAATGGGCCCATAGGGTTAGGGTTAGGGTTAGAATTAAGGACACACTTATGTTTGGGTGAATATTGGGGTTGGGTTTAGGGTTGGATTAGATGTATTTTTAATATCACACTGAATGGTACACTCTTGATGGGGAAAAATTTTGGATGTTTTTCCATTCTCCATTATAGCCTATGAGATTCATTAAAATGAATGGGCCCATAGGGTAAGGGTTAGGGTTAGGGTTAGAGTTCAGGACACACATATGTTCGGTTTAAAATTGGGGTTGGGTTTAGGGTTGGGTAAGATGTATTTTTAATATCACACTGAATGGTACACTATTGATGGAGAAAAATTTTGGATGTTTTTCCATTCTCCATTATAGCCTATGAGATTCATTAGAATGAATGGGCCCATATGGTAAGGGTTAGGGTTAGGGTTAGAGTTCAGGACACACTTATGTTTGGGTGAATATTGGGGTTGGGTTTAGGGTTGGATAAGATGTATTTTTAATTTCACACTGAATGGTACACTCTTGATGGGGAAAATTTTTGGATGTTTTTCCATTCTCCATTATAGCCTATGAGATTCATTAGAATGAATGGGCCCATAGGGTAAGGGTTTGGGTTAGGGTTAGAGTTCAGGACACACATATGTTCGGTTTAAAATTGGGGTTGGGTTTAGGGTTGGATAAGATGTATGTTTAATATCACACTGAATGGTACACTCTTGATGGGGAAAAATTTTGGATGTTTTTCCATTCTCCATTATACCCTATGAGATTCATTAGAATGAATGGGCCCATATGGTAAGGGTTAGGGTTAGGGTTAGAGTTCAGGACACACATACGTTGGGTTTAAAATTGGGGTCTGGTTTAGGGTTGGGTTAGATGTATTTTTAATATCACACTGAATGGTACACTATTGATGGGGAAAAATTTTGGATGTTTTTCCATTCTCCATTATAGCCTATGAGATTCATTAGAATGAATGGGCCCATATGGTAAGGGTTAGGGTTAGGGTTAGAGTTCAGGACGCACTTATGTTTGCGTAAATATTGGAGTTGGGTTTAGGGTTGGATAAGATCTATTTTTAATATCACACTGAATGGTACACTATTGATGGGGAAAAATTTTGGATGTTTTTCCATTCTCCATTATAGCCTATGAGATTCATTAGAATGAATGGGCCCATACGGTTAGGGTTAGGGTTAGAGTTCAGGACACACTTATGTTTGGGTGAATATTGGGGTTGGGTTTAGGGTTGGATATGATGTATTTTTAATATCACACTGAATGGTACACTCTTGATGGGGAAAATTTTTGGATGTTTTTCCATTCTCCATTATATCCTATGAGATTCATTAGAATGAATGGGCCCATATGGTAAGGGTTTGGGTTAGGGTTAGAGTTCAGGAAACACATATGTTCGGTTTAAAATTGGGGTTGGGTTTAGGGTTGGGTAAGATGTATTTTTAATATCACACTGAATGGTACACTATTGATGGAGAAAAATTTTGGATGTTTTTCCATTCTCCATTATAGCCTATGAGATTCATTAGAATGAATGGGCCCATATGGTAAGGGTTAGGGTTAGGGTTAGAGTTCAGGACACACTTATGTTTGCGTGAATATTGGGGTTGGGTTTAGGGTTGGATTAGATGTATTTTTAATATCACACTGAATGGTACACTCTTGATGGGGAAAAATTTTGGATGTTTTTCCATTCTCCATTATAGCCTATGAGATTCATTAGAATGAATGGGCCCATAGGGTTACGGTTAGGGTTAGAGTTCAGGACACACTTATGTTTGGGTGAATATTGAAGTTGGGTTTAGGGTTGGATAAGATGTATTTTTAATATCACACTGAATGGTACACTCTTGATGGGGAAAAATTTTGGATGTTTTTCCATTCTCCATTATAGCCTATGAGATTCATTAGGATGAATGGGCCCATAGGGTAAGGGTTAGGGTTAGGGTTAGAGTTCAGGACACACATACGTTCGGTTTAAAATTGGGGTCTGGTTTAGGGTTGGGTAAGATGTATTTTTAATATCACACTGAATGGTACACTATTGATGCAGAAAAATTTTGGATGTTTTTCCATTCTCCATTATAGCCTATGAGATTCATTAGAATGAATGGGCCCATATGGTAAGGGTTAGGGTTAGGGTTAGAGTTCAGGACACACATATGTTCGGTTTAAAATTGGGGTCTGGTTTAGGGTTGGATAAGATGTATTTTTAATTTCACACTGAATGGTACACTCTTGATGGGGAAAATTTTTGGATGTTTTTCCATTCTCCATTATATCCTATGAGATTCATTAGAATGAATGGGCCCATAGGGTAAGGGTTTGGGTTAGGGTTAGAGTTCAGGACACACATATGTTCGGTTTAAAATTGGGGTTGGGTTTAGGGTTGGATAAGATGTATGTTTAATATCACACTGAATGGTACACTCTTGATGGGGAAAAATTTTGGATGTTTTTCCATTCTCCATTATAGGCTATGAGATTCATTAGAATGAATGGGCCCATATGGTAAGGGTTAGGGTTAGGGTTAGAGTTCAGGACACACATACGTTCGGTTTAAAATTGGGGTCTGGTTTAGGGTTGGGTAAGATGTATTTTTAATATCACACTGAATGGTACACTATTGATGGAGAAAAATTTTGGATGTTTTTCCATTCTCCATTATAGCCTATGAGATTCATTAGAATGAATGGGCCCATAGGGTAAGGGTTAGGGTTAGGGTTAGAGTTCAGGACACACTTATGTTTGCGTGAATATTGGAGTTGGGTTTAGGGTTGGATAAGATGTATTTTTAATATCACACTGAATCGTACACTCTTGATGGGGAAAAATTTTGGATGTTTTTCCATTCTCCATTATAGCCTATGGTTAGAATGAATGGGCCCATAGGGTTAGGGTTAGGGATAGGGTTAGAATTAAGGACACACTTATGTTTGGGTGAATATTGGGGTTGGGTTTAGGGTTGGATTAGATGTGTTTTTAATATCACACTGAATGGTACACTCTTGATGGGGAAAAAATTTGGATGTTTTTCCATTCTCCATTATAGCCTATGAGATTCATTAAAATGAATGGGCCCATATGGTAAGGGTTAGGGTTAGGGTTAGAGTTCAGGACACACATATGTTCGGTTTAAAATTGGGGTTGGGTTTAGGGTTGGGTAAGATGTATTTTTAATATCACACTGAATGGTACACTATTGATGGAGAAAAATTTTGGATGTTTTTCCATTCTCCATTATAGCCTATGAGATTCATTAGAATGAATGGGCCCATATGGTAAGGGTTAGGGTTAGGGTTAGAGTTCAGGACACACTTATGTTTGGGTGAATATTGGAGTTGGGTTTAGGGTTGGATAAGATGTATTTTTAATTTCACACTGAATGGTACACTCTTGATGGGGAAAATTTTTGAATGTTTTTCCATTCTCCATTATAGCCTATGAGATTCATTAGAATGAATGGGCCCATAGGGTAAGGGTTTGGGTTAGGGTTAGAGTTCAGGACACACATATGTTCGGTTTAAAATTGGGGTTGGGTTTAGGGTTGGATAAGATGTATGTTTAATATCACACTGAATGGTACACTCTTGATGGGGAAAAATTTTGGATGTTTTTCCATTCTCCATTATACCCTATGAGATTCATTAGAATGAATGGGCCCATATGGTAAGGGTTAGGGTTAGGGTTAGAGTTCAGGACACACATACGTTGGGTGTAAAATTGGGGTCTGGTTTAGGGTTGGGTTAGATGTATTTTTAATATCACACTGAATGGTACACTATTGATGGGGAAAAATTTTGGATGTTTTTCCATTCTCCATTATAGCCTATGAGATTCATTAGAATGAATGGGCCCATATGGTAAGGGTTAGGGTTAGGGTTAGAGTTCAGGACACACTTATGTTTGCGTAAATATTGGAGTTGGGTTTAGGGTTGGATAAGATGTATTTTTAATATCACACTGAATGGTACACTATTGATGGGGAAAAATTTTGGATGTTTTTCCATTCTCCATTATAGCCTATGAGATTCATTAGAATGAATGGGCCCATAGGGTTAGGGTTAGGGTTAGAGTTCAGGACACACTTATGTTTGGGTGAATATTGGGGTTGGGTTTAGGGTTGGATATGATGTATTTTTAATATCACACTGAATGGTACACTCTTGATGGGGAAAATTTTTGGATGTTTTTCCATTCTCCATTATATCCTATGAGATTCATTAGAATGAATGGGCCCATATGGTAAGGGTTTGGGTTAGGGTTAGAGTTCAGGAAACACATATGTTCGGTTTAAAATTGGGGTTGGGTTTAGGGTTGGGTAAGATGTATTTTTAATATCACACTGAATGGTACACTATTGATGGAGAAAAATTTTGGATGTTTTTCCATTCTCCATTATAGCCTATGAGATTCATTAGAATGAATGGGCCCATAGGGTTAGGGTTAGGGTTAGAATTAAGGACACACTTATGTTTGGGTGAATATTGGGGTTGGGTTTAGGGTTGGATTAGATGTATTTTTAATATCACACTGAATGGTACACTCTTGATGGGGAAAAATTTTGGATGTTTTTCCATTCTCCATTATAGCCTATGAGATTCATTAAAATGAATGGGCCCATATGGTAAGGGTTAGGGTTAGGGTTAGAGTTCAGGACACACATATGTTCGGTTTAAAATTGGGGTTGGGTTTAGGGTTGGGTAAGATGTATTTTTAATATCACACTGAATGGTACACTATAGATGGAGAAAAATTTTGGATGTTTTTCCATTCTCCATTATAGCCTATGAGATTCATTAGAATGAATGGGCCCATACGGTAAGGGTTAGGGTTAGGGTTAGAGTTCAGGACACACTTATGTTTGGGTGAATATTGAGGCTGGGTTTAGGGTTGGATAAGATGTATTTTTAATTTCACACTGAATGGTACACTCTTGATGGGGAAAATTTTTGGATGTTTTTCCATTCTCCATTATAGCCTATGAGATTCATTAGAATGAATGGGCCCATAGGGTAAGGGTTTGGGTTAGGGTTAGAGTTCAGGACACACATATGTTCGGTTTAAAATTGGGGTTGGGTTTAGGGTTGGATAAGATGTATGTTTAATATCACACTGAATGGTACACTCTTGATGGGGAAAAATTTTGGATGTTTTTCCATTCTCCATTATACCCTATGAGATTCATTAGAATGAATGGGCCCATATGGTAAGGGTTAGGGTTAGGGTTAGAGTTCAGGACACACATACGTTGGGTGTAAAATTGGGGTCTGGTTTAGGGTTGGGTTAGATGTATTTTTAATATCACACTGAATGGTACACTATTGATGGGGAAAAATTTTGGATGTTTTTCCATTCTCCATTATAGCCTATGAGATTCATTAGAATGAATGGGCCCATATGGTAAGGGTTAGGGTTAGGGTTAGAGTTCAGGACACACTTATGTTTGCGTAAATATTGGAGTTGGGTTTAGGGTTGGATAAGATGTATTTTTAATATCACACTGAATGGTACACTATTGATGGGGAAAAATTTTGGATGTTTTTCCATTCTCCATTATAGCCTATGAGATTCATTAGAATGAATGGGCCCATAGGGTTAGGGTTAGGGTTAGAGTTCAGGACACACTTATGTTTGGGTGAATATTGGGGTTGGGTTTAGGGTTGGATATGATGTATTTTTAATATCACACTGAATGGTACACTCTTGATGGGGAAAATTTTTGGATGTTTTTCCATTCTCCATTATATCCTATGAGATTCATTAGAATGAATGGGCCCATATGGTAAGGGTTTGGGTTAGGGTTAGAGTTCAGGAAACACATATGTTCGGTTTAAAATTGGGGTTGGGTTTAGGGTTGGGTAAGATGTATTTTTAATATCACACTGAATGGTACACTATTGATGGAGAAAAATTTTGGATGTTTTTCCATTCTCCATTATAGCCTATGAGATTCATTAGAATGAATGGGCCCATAGGGTTAGGGTTAGGGTTAGAATTAAGGACACACTTATGTTTGGGTGAATATTGGGGTTGGGTTTAGGGTTGGATTAGATGTATTTTTAATATCACACTGAATGGTACACTCTTGATGGGGAAAAATTTTGGATGTTTTTCCATTCTCCATTATAGCCTATGAGATTCATTAAAATGAATGGGCCCATATGGTAAGGGTTAGGGTTAGGGTTAGAGTTCAGGACACACATATGTTCGGTTTAAAATTGGGGTTGGGTTTAGGGTTGGGTAAGATGTATTTTTAATATCACACTGAATGGTACACTATAGATGGAGAAAAATTTTGGATGTTTTTCCATTCTCCATTATAGCCTATGAGATTCATTAGAATGAATGGGCCCATACGGTAAGGGTTAGGGTTAGGGTTAGAGTTCAGGACACACTTATGTTTGGGTGAATATTGAGGCTGGGTTTAGGGTTGGATAAGATGTATTTTTAATTTCACACTGAATGGTACACTCTTGATGGGGAAAATTTTTGGATGTTTTTCCATTCTCCATTATAGCCTATGAGATTCATTAGAATGAATGGGCCCATAGGGTAAGGGTTTGGGTTAGGGTTAGAGTTCAGGACACACATATGTTCGGTTTAAAATTGGGGTTGGGTTTAGGGTTGGATAAGATGTATGTTTAATATCACACTGAATGGTACACTCTTGATGGGGAAAATTTTTGGATGTTTTTCCATTCTCCATTATAGCCTATGAGATTCATTAGAATGAATGGGCCCATAGGGTAAGGGTTTGGGTTAGGGTTAGAGTTCAGGACACACATATGTTCGGTTTAAAATTGGGGTTGGGTTTAGGGTTGGATAAGATGTATGTTTAATATCACACTGAATGGTACACTCTTGATGGGGAAAAATTTTGGATGTTTTTCCATTCTCCATTATACCCTATGAGATTCATTAGAATGAATGGGCCCATATGGTAAGGGTTAGGGTTAGGGTTAGAGTTCAGGACACACATACGTTGGGTGTAAAATTGGGGTCTGGTTTAGGGTTGGGTTAGATGTATTTTTAATATCACACTGAATGGTACACTATTGATGGGGAAAAATTTTGGATGTTTTTCCATTCTCCATTATAGCCTATGAGATTCATTAGAATGAATGGGCCCATATGGTAAGGGTTAGGGTTAGGGTTAGAGTTCAGGACACACTTATGTTTGCGTAAATATTGGAGTTGGGTTTAGGGTTCGATAAGATGTATTTTTAATATCACACTGAATGGTACACTATTGATGGGGAAAAATTTTGGATGTTTTTCCATTCTCCATTATAGCCTATGAGATTCATTAGAATGAATGGGCCCATAGGGTTAGGGTTAGGGTTAGAGTTCAGGACACACTTATGTTTGAGTGAATATTGGGGTTGGGTTTAGGGTTGGATTAGATGTATTTTTAATATCACACTGAATGGTACACTCTTGATGGGGAAAAATTTTGGATGATTTTCCATTCTCCATTATAGCCTATGAGATTCATTAAAATGAATGGGCCCATATGGTAAGGGTTAGGGTTAGGGTTAGAGTTCAGGACACACATATGTTCGGTTTAAAATTGGGGTTGGGTTTAGGGTTGGGTAAGATGTATTTTTAATATCACACTGAATGGTACACTATTGATGGAGAAAAATTTTGGATGTTTTTCCATTCTCCATTATAGCCTATGAGATTCATTAGAATGAATGGGCCCATACGGTAAGGGTTAGGGTTAGGGTTAGAGTTCAGGACACACTTATGTTTGGGTGAATATTGAGGTTGGGTTTAGGGTTGGATAAGATGTATTTTTAATTTCACACTGAATGGTACACTCTTGATGGGGAAAATTTTTGGATGTTTTTCCATTCTCCATTATAGCCTATGAGATTCATTAGAATGAATGGGCCCATAGGGTAAGGGTTTGGGTTAGGGTTAGAGTTCAGGACACACATATGTTCGGTTTAAAATTGGGGTTGGGTTTAGGGTTGGATAAGATGTATGTTTAATATCACACTGAATGGTACACTCTTGATGGGGAAAAATTTTGGATGTTTTTCCATTCTCCATTATACCCTATGAGATTCATTAGAATGAATGGGCCCATATGGTAAGGGTTAGGGTTAGGGTTAGAGTTCAGGACACACATACGTTGGGTTTAAAATTGGGGTCTGGTTTAGGGTTGGGTTAGATGTATTTTTAATATCACACTGAATGGTACACTATTGATGGGGAAAAATTTTGGATGTTTTTCCATTCTCCATTATAGCCTATGAGATTCATTAGAATGAATGGGCCCATATGGTAAGGGTTAGGGTTAGGGTTAGAGTTCAGGACACACATACGTTCGGTTTAAAATTGGGGTCTGGTTTAGGGTTGGGTAAGATGTATTTTTAATATCACACTGAATGGTACACTATTGATGGAGAAAAATTTTGGATGTTTTTCCATTCTCCATTATAGCCTATGAGATTCATTAGAATGAATGGGCCCATATGGTTAGGGTTAGGGTTAGAGTTCAGGACACACTTATGTTTGGGTGAATATTGGGGTTGGGTTTAGGGTTGGATAAGATGTATTTTTAATTTCACACTGAATGGTACACTCTTGATGGGGAAAATTTTTGGATGTTTTTCCATTCTCCATTATAGCCTATGAGATTCATTAGAATGAATGGGCCCATAGGGTAAGGGTTTGGGTTAGGGTTAGAGTTCAGGACACACATATGTTCGGTTTAAAATTGGGGTTGGGTTTAGGGTTGGATAAGATGTATGTTTAATATCACACTGAATGGTACACTCTTGATGGGGAAAAATTTTGGATGTTTTTCCATTCTCCATTATACCCTATGAGATTCATTAGAATGAATGGGCCCATATGGTAAGGGTTAGGGTTAGGGTTAGAGTTCAGGACACACATACGTTGGGTGTAAAATTGGGGTCTGGTTTAGGGTTGGGTTAGATGTATTTTTAATATCACACTGAATGGTACACTATTGATGGGGAAAAATTTTGGATGTTTTTCCATTCTCCATTATAGCCTATGAGATTCATTAGAATGAATGGGCCCATATGGTAAGGGTTAGGGTTAGGGTTAGAGTTCAGGACACACTTATGTTTGCGTAAATATTGGAGTTGGGTTTAGGGTTGGATAAGATCTATTTTTAATATCACACTGAATGGTACACTATTGATGGGGAAAAATTTTGGATGTTTTTCCATTCTCCATTATAGCCTATGAGATTCATTAGAATGAATGGGCCCATAGGGTTAGGGTTAGGGTTAGAGTTCAGGACACACTTATGTTTGGGTGAATATTGGGGTTGGGTTTAGGGTTGGATATGATGTATTTTTAATATCACACTGAATGGTACACTCTTGATGGGGAAAATTTTTGGATGTTTTTCCATTCTCCATTATATCCTATGAGATTCATTAGAATGAATGGGCCCATATGGTAAGGGTTTGGGTTAGGGTTAGAGTTCAGGAAACACATATGTTCGGTTTAAAATTGGGGTTGGGTTTAGGGTTGGGTAAGATGTATTTTTAATATCACACTGAATGGTACACTATTGATGGAGAAAAATTTTGGATGTTTTTCCATTCTCCATTATAGCCTATGAGATTCATTAGAATGAATGGGCCCATAGGGTTAGGGTTAGGGTTAGAATTAAGGACACACTTATGTTTGGGTGAATATTGGGGTTGGGTTTAGGGTTGGATTAGATGTATTTTTAATATCACACTGAATGGTACACTCTTGATGGGGAAAAATTTTGGATGTTTTTCCATTCTCCATTATAGCCTATGAGATTCATTAAAATGAATGGGCCCATATGGTAAGGGTTAGGGTTAGGGTTAGAGTTCAGGACACACATATGTTCGGTTTAAAATTGGGGTTGGGTTTAGGGTTGGGTAAGATGTATTTTTAATATCACACTGAATGGTACACTATTGATGGAGAAAAATTTTGGATGTTTTTCCATTCTCCATTATAGCCTATGAGATTCATTAGAATGAATGGGCCCATACGGTAAGGGTTAGGGTTAGGGTTAGAGTTCAGGACACACTTATGTTTGGGTGAATATTGAGGCTGGGTTTAGGGTTGGATAAGATGTATTTTTAATTTCACACTGAATGGTACACTCTTGATGGGGAAAATTTTTGGATGTTTTTCCATTCTCCATTATAGCCTATGAGATTCATTAGAATGAATGGGCCCATAGGGTAAGGGTTTGGGTTAGGGTTAGAGTTCAGGACACACATATGTTCGGTTTAAAATTGGGGTTGGGTTTAGGGTTGGATAAGATGTATGTTTAATATCACACTGAATGGTACACTCTTGATGGGGAAAAATTTTGGATGTTTTTCCATTCTCCATTATACCCTATGAGATTCATTAGAATGAATGGGCCCATATGGTAAGGGTTAGGGTTAGGGTTAGAGTTCAGGACACACATACGTTGGGTTTAAAATTGGGGTCTGGTTTAGGGTTGGGTTAGATGTATTTTTAATATCACACTGAATGGTACACTATTGATGGGGAAAAATTTTGGATGTTTTTCCATTCTCCATTATAGCCTATGAGATTCATTAGAATGAATGGGCCCATATGGTAAGGGTTAGGGTTAGGGTTAGAGTTCAGGACACACTTATGTTTGCGTAAATATTGGAGTTGGGTTTAGGGTTGGATAAGATGTATTTTTAATATCACACTGAATGGTTCACTATTGATGGGGAAAAATTTTGGATGTTTTTCCATTCTCCATTATAGCCTATGAGATTCATTAGAATGAATGGGCCCATAGGGTTAGGGTTAGGGTTAGAGTTCAGGACACACTTATGTTTGGGTGAATATTGGGGTTGGGTTTAGGGTTGGATATGATGTATTTTTAATATCACACTGAATGGTACACTCTTGATGGGGAAAATTTTTGGATGTTTTTCCATTCTCCATTATATCCTATGAGATTCATTAGAATGAATGGGCCCATATGGTAAGGGTTTGGGTTAGGGTTAGAGTTCAGGAAACACATATGTTCGGTTTAAAATTGGGGTTGGGTTTAGGGTTGGGTAAGATGTATTTTTAATATCACACTGAATGGTACACTATTGATGGAGAAAAATTTTGGATGTTTTTCCATTCTCCATTATAGCCTATGAGATTCATTAGAATGAATGGGCCCATAGGGTTAGGGTTAGGGTTAGAATTAAGGACACACTTATGTTTGGGTGAATATTGGGGTTGGGTTTAGGGTTGGATTAGATGTATTTTTAATATCACACTGAATGGTACACTCTTGATGGGGAAAAATTTTGGATGTTTTTCCATTCTCCATTATAGCCTATGAGATTCATTAAAATGAATGGGCCCATATGGTAAGGGTTAGGGTTAGGGTTAGAGTTCAGGACACACATATGTTCGGTTTAAAATTGGGGTTGGGTTTAGGGTTGGGTAAGATGTATTTTTAATATCACACTGAATGGTACACTATTGATGGAGAAAAATTTTGGATGTTTTTCCATTCTCCATTATAGCCTATGAGATTCATTAGAATGAATGGGCCCATACGGTAAGGGTTAGGGTTAGGGTTAGAGTTCAGGACACACTTATGTTTGGGTGAATATTGAGGCTGGGTTTAGGGTTGGATAAGATGTATTTTTAATTTCACACTGAATGGTACACTCTTGATGGGGAAAATTTTTGGATGTTTTTCCATTCTCCATTATAGCCTATGAGATTCATTAGAATGAATGGGCCCATAGGGTAAGGGTTTGGGTTAGGGTTAGAGTTCAGGACACACATATGTTCGGTTTAAAATTGGGGTTGGGTTTAGGGTTGGATAAGATGTATGTTTAATATCACACTGAATGGTACACTCTTGATGGGGAAAAATTTTGGATGTTTTTCCATTCTCCATTATACCCTATGAGATTCATTAGAATGAATGGGCCCATATGGTAAGGGTTAGGGTTAGGGTTAGAGTTCAGGACACACATACGTTGGGTGTAAAATTGGGGTCTGGTTTAGGGTTGGGTTAGATGTATTTTTAATATCACACTGAATGGTACACTATTGATGGGGAAAAATTTTGGATGTTTTTCCATTCTCCATTATAGCCTATGAGATTCATTAGAATGAATGGGCCCATATGGTAAGGGTTAGGGTTAGGGTTAGAGTTCAGGACACACTTATGTTTGCGTAAATATTGGAGTTGGGTTTAGGGTTGGATAAGATCTATTTTTAATATCACACTGAATGGTACACTATTGATGGGGAAAAATTTTGGATGTTTTTCCATTCTCCATTATAGCCTATGAGATTCATTAGAATGAATGGGCCCATAGGGTTAGGGTTAGGGTTAGAGTTCAGGACACACTTATGTTTGGGTGAATATTGGGGTTGGGTTTAGGGTTGGATATGATGTATTTTTAATATCACACTGAATGGTACACTCTTGATGGGGAAAATTTTTGGATGTTTTTCCATTCTCCATTATATCCTATGAGATTCATTAGAATGAATGGGCCCATATGGTAAGGGTTTGGGTTAGGGTTAGAGTTCAGGAAACACATATGTTCGGTTTAAAATTGGGGTTGGGTTTAGGGTTGGGTAAGATGTATTTTTAATATCACACTGAATGGTACACTATTGATGGAGAAAAATTTTGGATGTTTTTCCATTCTCCATTATAGCCTATGAGATTCATTAGAATGAATGGGCCCATAGGGTTAGGGTTAGGGTTAGAATTAAGGACACACTTATGTTTGCGTGAATATTGGGGTTGGGTTTAGGGTTGGATTAGATGTATTTTTAATATCACACTGAATGGTACACTCTTGATGGGGAAAAATTTTGGATGTTTTTCCATTCTCCATTATAGCCTATGAGATTCATTAGAATGAATGGGCCCATAGGGTTACGGTTAGGGTTAGAGTTCAGGACACACTTATGTTTGGGTGAATATTGAAGTTGGGTTTAGGGTTGGATAAGATGTATTTTTAATATCACACTGAATGGTACACTCTTGATGGGGAAAAATTTGGGATGTTTTTCCATTCTCCATTATAGCCTATGAGATTCATTAGGATGAATGGGCCCATAGGGTAAGGGTTAGGGTTAGGGTTAGAGTTCAGGACACACATACGTTCGGTTTAAAATTGGGGTCTGGTTTAGGGTTGGGTAAGATGTATTTTTAATATCACACTGAATGGTACACTATTGATGGAGAAAAATTTTGGATGTTTTTCCATTCTCCATTATAGCCTATGAGATTCATTAGAATGAATGGGCCCATATGGTAAGGGTTAGGGTTAGGGTTAGAGTTCAGGACACACATATGTTCGGTTTAAAATTGGGGTCTGGTTTAGGGTTGGATAAGATGTATTTTTAATTTCACACTGAATGGTACACTCTTGATGGGGAAAATTTTTGGATGTTTTTCCATTCTCCATTATATCCTATGAGATTAATTAGAATGAATGGGCCCATAGGGTAAGGGTTTGGGTTAGGGTTAGAGTTCAGGACACACATATGTTCGGTTTAAAATTGGGGTTGGGTTTAGGGTTGGATAAGATGTATGTTTAATATCACACTGAATGGTACACTCTTGATGGGGAAAAATTTTGGATGTTTTTCCATTCTCCATTATAGCCTATGAGATTCATTAGAATGAATGGGCCCATATGGTAAGGGTTAGGGTTAGGGTTAGAGTTCAGGACACACATACGTTCGGTTTAAAATTGGGGTCTGGTTTAGGGTTGGGTAAGATGTATTTTTAATATCACACTGAATGGTACACTATTGATGGAGAAAAATTTTGGATGTTTTTCCATTCTCCATTATAGCCTATGAGATTCATTAGAATGAATGGGCCCATAGGGTAAGGGTTAGGGTTAGAGTTCAGGACACACTTTTTTTGCGTGAATATTGGAGTTTTGTTTAGGGTTGGATAAGATGTATTTTTAATATCACACTGAATGGTACACTATTGATGGAGAAAAATTTTGGATGTTTTTCCATTCTCCATTATAGCCTATGAGATTCATTAGAATGAATGGGCCCATAGGGTTAGGGTTAGGGTTAGGGTTAGAATTAAGGACACACTTATGTTTGGGTGAATATTGGGGTTGGGTTTAGGGTTGGATTAGATGTGTTTTTAATATCACACTGAATGGTACACTCTTGATGGGGAAAAAATTTGGATGTTTTTCCATTCTCCATTATAGCCTATGAGATTCATTAAAATGAATGGGCCCATATGGTAAGGGTTAGGGTTAGGGTTAGAGTTCAGGACACACATATGTTCGGTTTAAAATTGGGGTTGGGTTTAGGGTTGGGTAAGATGTATTTTTAATATCACACTGAATGGTACACTATTGATGGAGAAAAATTTTGGATGTTTTTCCATTCTCCATTATAGCCTATGAGATTCATTAGAATGAATGGGCCCATATGGTAAGGGTTAGGGTTAGGGTTAGAGTTCAGGACACACTTATGTTTGGGTGAATATTGGAGTTGGGTTTAGGGTTGGATAAGATGTATTTTTAATTTCACACTGAATGGTACACTCTTGATGGGGAAAATTTTTGAATGTTTTTCCATTCTCCATTATAGCCTATGAGATTCATTAGAATGAATGGGCCCATAGGGTAAGGGTTTGGGTTAGGGTTAGAGTTCAGGACACACATATGTTCGGTTTAAAATTGGGGTTGGGTTTAGGGTTGGATAAGATGTATGTTTAATATCACACTGAATGGTACACTCTTGATGGGGAAAAATTTTGGATGTTTTTCCATTCTCCATTATACCCTATGAGATTCATTAGAATGAATGGGCCCATATGGTAAGGGTTAGGGTTAGGGTTAGAGTTCAGGACACACATACGTTGGGTGTAAAATTGGGGTCTGGTTTAGGGTTGGGTTAGATGTATTTTTAATATCACACTGAATGGTACACTATTGATGGGGAAAAATTTTGGATGTTTTTCCATTCTCCATTATAGCCTATGAGATTCATTAGAATGAATGGGCCCATATGGTAAGGGTTAGGGTTAGGGTTAGAGTTCAGGACACACTTATGTTTGCGTAAATATTGGAGTTGGGTTTAGGGTTGGATAAGATGTATTTTTAATATCACACTGAATGGTACACTATTGATGGGGAAAAATTTTGGATGTTTTTCCATTCTCCATTATAGCCTATGAGATTCATTAGAATGAATGGGCCCATAGGGTTAGGGTTAGGGTTAGAGTTCAGGACACACTTATGTTTGGGTGAATATTGGGGTTGGGTTTAGGGTTGGATATGATGTATTTTTAATATCACACTGAATGGTACACTCTTGATGGGGAAAATTTTTGGATGTTTTTCCATTCTCCATTATATCCTATGAGATTCATTAGAATGAATGGGCCCATATGGTAAGGGTTTGGGTTAGGGTTAGAGTTCAGGAAACACATATGTTCGGTTTAAAATTGGGGTTGGGTTTAGGGTTGGGTAAGATGTATTTTTAATATCACACTGAATGGTACACTATTGATGGAGAAAAATTTTGGATGTTTTTCCATTCTCCATTATAGCCTATGAGATTCATTAGAATGAATGGGCCCATAGGGTTAGGGTTAGGGTTAGAATTAAGGACACACTTATGTTTGGGTGAATATTGGGGTTGGGTTTAGGGTTGGATTAGATGTATTTTTAATATCACACTGAATGGTACACTCTTGATGGGGAAAAATTTTGGATGTTTTTCCATTCTCCATTATAGCCTATGAGATTCATTAAAATGAATGGGCCCATATGGTAAGGGTTAGGGTTAGGGTTAGAGTTCAGGACACACATATGTTCGGTTTAAAATTGGGGTTGGGTTTAGGGTTGGGTAAGATGTATTTTTAATATCACACTGAATGGTACACTATTGATGGAGAAAAATTTTGGATGTTTTTCCATTCTCCATTATAGCCTATGAGATTCATTAGAATGAATGGGCCCATACGGTAAGGGTTAGGGTTAGGGTTAGAGTTCAGGACACACTTATGTTTGGGTGAATATTGAGGCTGGGTTTAGGGTTGGATAAGATGTATTTTTAATTTCACACTGAATGGTACACTCTTGATGGGGAAAATTTTTGGATGTTTTTCCATTCTCCATTATAGCCTATGAGATTCATTAGAATGAATGGGCCCATAGGGTAAGGGTTTGGGTTAGGGTTAGAGTTCAGGACACACATATGTTCGGTTTAAAATTGGGGTTGGGTTTAGGGTTGGATAAGATGTATGTTTAATATCACACTGAATGGTACACTCTTGATGGGGAAAATTTTTGGATGTTTTTCCATTCTCCATTATAGCCTATGAGATTCATTAGAATGAATGGGCCCATAGGGTAAGGGTTTGGGTTAGGGTTAGAGTTCAGGACACACATATGTTCGGTTTAAAATTGGGGTTGGGTTTAGGGTTGGATAAGATGTATGTTTAATATCACACTGAATGGTACACTCTTGATGGGGAAAAATTTTGGATGTTTTTCCATTCTCCATTATACCCTATGAGATTCATTAGAATGAATGGGCCCATATGGTAAGGGTTAGGGTTAGGGTTAGAGTTCAGGACACACATACGTTGGGTGTAAAATTGGGGTCTGGTTTAGGGTTGGGTTAGATGTATTTTTAATATCACACTGAATGGTACACTATTGATGGGGAAAAATTTTGGATGTTTTTCCATTCTCCATTATAGCCTATGAGATTCATTAGAATGAATGGGCCCATATGGTAAGGGTTAGGGTTAGGGTTAGAGTTCAGGACACACTTATGTTTGCGTAAATATTGGAGTTGGGTTTAGGGTTGGATAAGATGTATTTTTAATATCACACTGAATGGTACACTATTGATGGGGAAAAATTTTGGATGTTTTTCCATTCTCCATTATAGCCTATGAGATTCATTAGAATGAATGGGCCCATAGGGTTAGGGTTAGGGTTAGAGTTCAGGACACACTTATGTTTGGGTGAATATTGGGGTTGGGTTTAGGGTTGGATATGATGTATTTTTAATATCACACTGAATGGTACACTCTTGATGGGGAAAATTTTTGGATGTTTTTCCATTCTCCATTATATCCTATGGGATTCATTAGAATGAATGGGCCCATATGGTAAGGGTTTGGGTTAGGGTTAGAGTTCAGGAAACACATATGTTCGGTTTAAAATTGGGGTTGGGTTTAGGGTTGGGTAAGATGTATTTTTAATATCACACTGAATGGTACACTATTGATGGAGAAAAATTTTGGATGTTTTTCCATTCTCCATTATAGCCTATGAGATTCATTAGAATGAATGGGCCCATAGGGTTAGGGTTAGGGTTAGAATTAAGGACACACTTATGTTTGCGTGAATATTGGGGTTGGGTTTAGGGTTGGATTAGATGTATTTTTAATATCACACTGAATGGTACACTCTTGATGGGGAAAAATTTTGGATGTTTTTCCATTCTCCATTATAGCCTATGAGATTCATTAGAATGAATGGGCCCATAGGGTTACGGTTAGGGTTAGAGTTCAGGACACACTTATGTTTGGGTGAATATTGAAGTTGGGTTTAGGGTTGGATAAGATGTATTTTTAATATCACACTGAATGGTACACTCTTGATGGGGAAAAATTTTGGATGTTTTTCCATTCTCCATTATAGCCTATGAGATTCATTAGGATGAATGGGCCCATAGGGTAAGGGTTAGGGTTAGGGTTAGAGTTCAGGACACACATACGTTCGGTTTAAAATTGGGGTCTGGTTTAGGGTTGGGTAAGATGTATTTTTAATATCACACTGAATGGTACACTATTGATGGAGAAAAATTTTGGATGTTTTTCCATTCTCCATTATAGCCTATGAGATTCATTAGAATGAATGGGCCCATATGGTAAGGGTTAGGGTTAGGGTTAGAGTTCAGGACACACATATGTTCGGTTTAAAATTGGGGTCTGGTTTAGGGTTGGATAAGATGTATTTTTAATTTCACACTGAATGGTACACTCTTGATGGGGAAAATTTTTGGATGTTTTTCCATTCTCCATTATATCCTATGAGATTAATTAGAATGAATGGGCCCATAGGGTAAGGGTTTGGGTTAGGGTTAGAGTTCAGGACACACATATGTTCGGTTTAAAATTGGGGTTGGGTTTAGGGTTGGATAAGATGTATGTTTAATATCACACTGAATGGTACACTCTTGATGGGGAAAAATTTTGGATGTTTTTCCATTCTCCATTATAGCCTATGAGATTCATTAGAATGAATGGGCCCATATGGTAAGGGTTAGGGTTAGGGTTAGGGTTAGAGTTCAGGACACACATACGTTCGGTTTAAAATTGGGGTCTGGTTTAGGGTTGGGTAACATGTATTTTTAATATCACACTGAATGGTACACTATTGATGGAGAAAAATTTTGGATGTTTTTCCATTCTCCATTATAGCCTATGAGATTCATTAGAATGAATGGGCCCATAGGGTAAGGGTTAGGGTTAGAGTTCAGGACACACTTATGTTTGCGTGAATATTGGAGTTGGGTTTAGGGTTGGATAAGATGTATTTTTAATATCACACTGAATGGTACACTCTTGATGGGGAAAAATTTTGGATGTTTTTCCATTCTCCATTATAGCCTATGAGATTCATTAGAATGAATGGGCCCATAGGGTTAGGGTTAGGGTTAGGGTTAGAATTAAGGACACACTTATGTTTGGGTGAATATTGGGGTTGGGTTTAGGGTTGGATTAGATGTGTTTTTAATATCACACTGAATGGTACACTCTTGATGGGGAAAAATTTTGGATGTTTTTCCATTCTCCATTATAGCCTATGAGATTCATTAAAATGAATGGGCCCATATGGTAAGGGTTAGGGTTAGGGTTAGAGTTCAGGACACACATATGTTCGGTTTAAAATTGGGGTTGGGTTTAGGGTTGGGTAAGATGTATTTTTAATATCACACTGAATGGTACACTATTGATGGAGAAAAATTTTGGATGTTTTTCCATTCTCCATTATAGCCTATGAGATTCATTAGAATGAATGGGCCCATATGGTAAGGGTTAGGGTTAGGGTTAGAGTTCAGGACACACTTATGTTTGGGTGAATATTGGAGTTGGGTTTAGGGTTGGATAAGATGTCTTTTTAATTTCACACTGAATGGTACACTCTTGATGGGGAAAATTTTTGGATGTTTTTCCATTCTCCATTATAGCCTATGAGATTCATTAGAATGAATGGGCCCATAGGGTAAGGGTTAGGGTTAGAGTTCAGGACACACTTATGTTTGCGTGAATATTGGAGTTGGGTTTAGGGTTGGATAAGATGTATTTTTAATATCACACTGAATGGTACACTCTTGATGGGGAAAAATTTTGGATGTTTTTCCATTCTCCATTATAGCCTATGAGATTCATTAGAATGAATGGGCCCATAGGGTTAGGGTTAGGGTTAGGGTTAGAATTAAGGACACACTTATGTTTGGGTGAATATTGGGGTTGGGTTTAGGGTTGGATTAGATGTGTTTTTAATATCACACTGAATGGTACACTCTTGATGGGGAAAAATTTTGGATGTTTTTCCATTCTCCATTATAGCCTATGAGATTCATTAAAATGAATGGGCCCATATGGTAAGGGTTAGGGTTAGGGTTAGAGTTCAGGACACACATATGTTCGGTTTAAAATTGGGGTTGGGTTTAGGGTTGGGTAAGATGTATTTTTAATATCACACTGAATGGTACACTATTGATGGAGAAAAATTTTGGATGTTTTTCCATTCTCCATTATAGCCTATGAGATTCATTAGAATGAATGGGCCCATATGGTAAGGGTTAGGGTTAGGGTTAGAGTTCAGGACACACTTATGTTTGGGTGAATATTGGAGTTGGGTTTAGGGTTGGATAAGATGTCTTTTTAATTTCACACTGAATGGTACACTCTTGATGGGGAAAATTTTTGGATGTTTTTCCATTCTCCATTATAGCCTATGAGATTCATTAGAATGAATGGGCCCATAGGGTAAGGGTTTGGGTTAGGGTTAGAGTTCAGGACACACATATGTTCGGTTTAAAATTGGGGTTGGGTTTAGGGTTGGATAAGATGTATGTTTAATATCACACTGAATGGGACACTCTTGATGGGGAAAAATTTTGGATGTTTTTCCATTCTCCATTATACCCTATGAGATTCATTAGAATGAATGGGCCCATATGGTAAGGGTTAGGGTTAGGGTTAGAGTTCAGGACACACATACGTTGGGTTTAAAATTGGGGTCTGGTTTAGGGTTGGGTTAGATGTATTTTTAATATCACACTGAATGGTACACTATTGATGGGGAAAAATTTTGGATGTTTTTCCATTCTCCATTATAGCCTATGAGATTCATTAGAATGAATGGGCCTATATGGTAAGGGTTAGGGTTAGGGTTAGAGTTCAGGACACACTTATGTTTACGTAAATATTGGAGTTGGATTTAGGGTTGGATAAGATGTATTTTTAATATCACACTGAATGGTACACTATTGATGGGGAAAAATTTTGGATGTTTTTCCATTCTCCATTATAGCCTATGAGATTCATTAGAATGAATGGGCCCATATGGTAAGGGTTTGGGTTAGGGTTAGAGTTCAGGAAACACATATGTTCGGTTTAAAATTGGGGTTGGGTTTAGGGTTGGGTAAGATGTATTTTTAATATCACACTGAATGGTATACTATTGATGGAGAAAAATTTTGGATGTTTTTCCATTCTCCATTATAGCCTATGAGATTCATTAGAATGAATGGGCCCATAGTGTTAGGGTTAGGGTTAGAATTAAGGACACACTTATGTTTGGGTGAATATTGGGGTTGGGTTTAGGGTTGGATTAGATGTATTTTTAATATCACACTGAATGGTACACTCTTGATGGGGAAAAATTTTGGATGTTTTTCCATTCTCCATTATAGCCTATGAGATTCATTAAAATGAATGGGCCCATATGGTAAGGGTTAGGATTAGGGTTAGAGTTCAGGACACACATATGTTCGGTTTAAAATTGGGGTTGGGTTTAGGGTTGGGTAAGATGTATTTTTAATATCACACTGAATGGTACACTATTGATGGAGAAAAATTTTGGATGTTTTTCCATTCTCCATTATAGCCTATGAGATTCATTAGAATGAATGGGCCCATATGGTAAGGGTTAGGGTTAGGGTTAGAGTTCAGGACACACTTATGTTTGCGTGAATATTGGGGTTGGGTTTAGGGTTGGATTAGATGTATTTTTAATATCACACTGAATGGTACACTCTTGATGGGGAAAAATTTTGGATGTTTTTCCATTCTCCATTATAGCCTATGAGATTCATTAAAATGAATGGGCCCATATGGTAAGGGTTAGGGTTAGGGTTAGAGTTCAGGAAACACATAAAAATTTGGGTTGGGTTTAGGGTTAGAGTTCAGGACACACATATGTTCGGTTTAAAATTGGGGTTGGGTTTAGGGTTGGGTAAGATGTATTTTTAATATCACACTGAATGGTACACTATTGATGGAGAAAAATTTTGGATGTTTTTCCATTCTCCATTATAGCCTATGAGATTCATTAGAATGATTGGGCCCATAGGGTTAGGGTTAGGGTTAGGGTTAGAATTATGTTTGGGTGAATATTGGGGTTGGGTTTAGGGTTGGATTAGATGTATTTTTAATATCACACTGAATGGTACACTCTTGATGGGGAAAAATTTTGGATGTTTTTCCATTCTCCATTATAGCCTATGAGATTCATTAGAATGAATGGGCCCATAGGGTTACGGTTAGGGTTAGAGTTCAGGACACACTTATGTTTGGGTGAATATTGGGGTTGGGTTTAGGGTTGGATAAGATGTATTTTTAATATCACACTGAATGGTACACTCTTGATGGGGAAAAATTTTGGATGTTTTTCCATTCTCCATTATAGCCTATGAGATTCATTAGGATGAAAGGGCCCATAGGGTAAGGGTTAGGGTTAGGGTTAGAGTTCAGGACACACATACGTTCGGTTTAAAATTGGGGTCTGGTTTAGGGTTGGATAAGATGTATTTTTAATTTCACACTGAATGGTACACTCTTGATGGGGAAAATTTTTGGATGTTTTTCCATTCTCCATTATATCCTATGAGATTAATTAGAATGAATGGGCCCATAGGGTAAGGGTTTGGGTTAGGGTTAGAGTTCAGGACACACACACGTTCGGTTTAAAATTGGGGTCTGGTTTAGGGTTGGGTAAGATGTATTTTTAATATCACACTGAATGGTACACTATTGATGGAGAAAAATTTTGGATGTTTTTCCATTCTCCATTATAGCCTATGAGATTCATTAGAATGAATGGGCCCATAGGGTAAGGGTTAGGGTTAGGGTTAGAGTTCAGGACACACTTATGTTTGCGTGAATATTGGAGTTGGGTTTAGGGTTGGATAAGATGTATTTTTAATATCACACTGAATGGTACACTCTTGATGGGGAAAAATTTTGGATGTTTTTCCATTCTC
Source organism: Heteronotia binoei (assembly GCF_032191835.1). NCBI lineage: Eukaryota > Metazoa > Chordata > Lepidosauria > Squamata > Gekkonidae > Heteronotia > Heteronotia binoei. The sequence goes on from NW_026800093.1 coordinate 564,569, forward strand.
CATTATAGCCTATGAGATTCATTAGAATGAATGGGCCCATAGGGTTAGGGTTAGGGTTAGGGTTAGAATTAAGGACACACTTATCTTTGGGTGAATATTGGGGTTGGGTTTAGGGTTGGATTAGATGTATTTTTAATATCACACTGAATGGTACACTCTTGATGGGGAAAAATTTTGGATGTTTTTCCATTCTCCATTATAGCCTATGAGATTCATTAAAATGAATGGGCCCATATGGTAAGGGTTAGGGTTAGGGTTAGAGTTCAGGAAACACATAAAAATTTGGGTTGGGTTTAGGGTTAGAGTTCAGGACACACATATGTTCGGTTTAAAATTGGGGTTGGGTTTAGGGTTGGGTAAGATGTATTTTTAATATCACACTGAATGGTACACTATTGATGGAGAAAAATTTTGGATGTTTTTCCATTCTCCATTATAGCCTATGAGATTCATTAGAATGAATGGGCCCATAGGGTTAGGGTTAGGGTTAGGGTTAGAATTAAGGACACACTTATGTTTGGGTGAATATTGGGGTTGGGTTTAGGGTTGGATTAGATGTATTTTTAATATCACACTGAATGGTACACTCTTGATGGGGAAAAATTTTGGATGTTTTTCCATTCTCCATTATAGCCTATGAGATTCATTAGAATGAATGGGCCCATAGGGTTACGGTTAGGGTTAGAGTTCAGGACACACTTATGTTTGGGTGAATATTGGGGTTGGGTTTAGGGTTGGATAAGATGTATTTTTAATATCACACTGAATGGTACACTCTTGATGGGGAAAAATTTTGGATGTTTTTCCATTCTCCATTATAGCCTATGAGATTCATTAGAATGAATGGGCCCATAGGGTTACGGTTAGGGTTAGAGTTCAGGACACACTTATGTTTGGGTGAATATTGGGGTTGGGTTTAGGGTTGGATAAGATGTATTTTTAATATCACACTGAATGGTACACTCTTGATGGGGAAAAATTTTGGATGTTTTTCCATTCTCCATTATAGCCTATGAGATTCATTAGGATGAAAGGGCCCATAGGGTAAGGGTTAGGGTTAGGGTTAGAGTTCAGGACACACATACGTTCGGTTTAAAATTGGGGTCTGGTTTAGGGTTGGATAAGATGTATTTTTAATTTCACACTGAATGGTACACTCTTGATGGGGAAAATTTTTGGATGTTTTTCCATTCTCCATTATATCCTATGAGATTAATTAGAATGAATGGGCCCATAGGGTAAGGGTTTGGGTTAGGGTTAGAGTTCAGGACACACACACGTTCGGTTTAAAATTGGGGTCTGGTTTAGGGTTGGGTAAGATGTATTTTTAATATCACACTGAATGGTACACTATTGATGGAGAAAAATTTTGGATGTTTTTCCATTCTCCATTATAGCCTATGAGATTCATTAGAATGAATGGGCCCATAGGGTAAGGGTTAGGGTTAGGGTTAGAGTTCAGGACACACTTATGTTTGCGTGAATATTGGAGTTGGGTTTAGGGTTGGATAAGATGTATTTTTAATATCACACTGAATGGTACACTCTTGATGGGGAAAAATTTTGGATGTTTTTCCATTCTCCATTATAGCCTATGAGATTCATTAGAATGAATGGGCCCATAGGGTTAGGGTTAGGGTTAGGGTTAGAATTAAGGACACACTTATCTTTGGGTGAATATTGGGGTTGGGTTTAGGGTTGGATTAGATGTATTTTTAATATCACACTGAATGGTACACTCTTGATGGGGAAAAATTTTGGATGTTTTTCCATTCTCCATTATAGCCTATGAGATTCATTAAAATGAATGGGCCCATATGGTAAGGGTTAGGGTTAGGGTTAGAGTTCAGGAAACACATAAAAATTTGGGTTGGGTTTAGGGTTAGAGTTCAGGACACACATATGTTCGGTTTAAAATTGGGGTTGGGTTTAGGGTTGGGTAAGATGTATTTTTAATATCACACTGAATGGTACACTATTGATGGAGAAAAATTTTGGATGTTTTTCCATTCTCCATTATAGCCTATGAGATTCATTAGAATGAATGGGCCCATAGGGTTAGGGTTAGGGTTAGGGTTAGAATTAAGGACACACTTATGTTTGGGTGAATATTGGGGTTGGGTTTAGGGTTGGATTAGATGTATTTTTAATATCACACTGAATGGTACACTCTTGATGGGGAAAAATTTTGGATGTTTTTCCATTCTCCATTATAGCCTATGAGATTCATTAGAATGAATGGGCCCATAGGGTTACGGTTAGGGTTAGAGTTCAGGACACACTTATGTTTGGGTGAATATTGGGGTTGGGTTTAGGGTTGGATAAGATGTATTTTTAATATCACACTGAATGGTACACTCTTGATGGGGAAAAATTTTGGATGTTTTTCCATTCTCCATTATAGCCTATGAGATTCATTAGGATGAAAGGGCCCATAGGGTAAGGGTTAGGTTTAGGGTTAGAGTTCAGGACACACATACGTTCGGTTTAAAATTGGGGTCTGGTTTAGGGTTGGATAAGATGTATTTTTAATTTCACACTGAATGGTACACTCTTGATGGGGAAAATTTTTGGATGTTTTTCCATTCTCCATTATAGCCTATGAGATTCATTAGAATGAATGGGCCCATAGGGTAAGGGTTAGGGTTAGGGTTAGAGTTCAGGACACACTTATGTTTGCGTGAATATTGGAGTTGGGTTTAGGGTTGGATAAGATGTATTTTTAATATCACACTGAATGGTACACTCTTGATGTGGAAAAATTTTGGATGTTTTTCCATTCTCCATTATAGCCTATGAGATTCATTAGAATGAATGGGCCCATAGGGTTAGGGTTAGGGTTAGGGTTAGAATTAAGGACACACTTATCTTTGGGTGAATATTGGGGTTGGGTTTAGGGTTGGATTAGATGTATTTTTAATATCACACTGAATGGTACACTCTTGATGGGGAAAAATTTTGGATGTTTTTCCATTCTCCATTATAGCCTATGAGATTCATTAAAATGAATGGGCCCATATGGTAAAGGTTAGGGTTAGGGTTAGAGTTCAGGACACACATATGTTCGGTTTAAAATTGGGGTTGGGTTTAGGGTTGGGTAAGATGTATTTTTAATATCACACTGAATGGTACACTATTGATGGAGAAAAATTTTGGATGTTTTTCCATTCTCCATTATAGCCTATGAGATTCATTAGAATGAATGGGCCCATATGGTTAGGGTTAGGGTTAGAGTTCAGGACACACTTATGTTTGGGTGAATATTGGGGTTGGGTTTAGGGTTGGATAAGATGTATTTTTAATTTCACACTGAATGGTACACTCTTGATGGGGAAAATTTTTGGATGTTTTTCCATTCTCCATTATAGCCTATGAGATTCATTAGAATGAATGGGCCCATAGGGTAAGGGTTTGGGTTAGGGTTAGAGTTCAGGACACACATATGTTCGGTTTAAAATTGGGGTTGGGTTTAGGGTTGGATAAGATGTATGTTTAATATCACACTGAATGGTACACTCTTGATGGGGAAAAATTTTGGATGTTTTTCCATTCTCCATTATACCCTATGAGATTCATTAGAATGAATGGGCCCATATGGTAAGGGTTAGGGTTAGGGTTAGAGTTCAGGACACACATACGTTGGGTGTAAAATTGGGGTCTGGTTTAGGGTTGGGTTAGATGTATTTTTAATATCACACTGAATGGTACACTATTGATGGGAAAAATTTTGGATGTTTTTCCATTCTCCATTATAGCCTATGAGATTCATTAGAATGAATGGGCCCATATGGTAAGGGTTAGGGTTAGGGTTAGAGTTCAGGACACACCTTATGTTTGCGTAAATATTGGAGTTGGGTTTAGGGTTGGATAAGATGTATTTTTAATATCACACTGAATGGTACACTATTGATGGGAAAAATTTTGGATGTTTTTCCATTCTCCCATTATAGCCTATGAGATTCATTAGAATGAATGGGCCCATAGGGGTTAGGGTTAGGGTTAGAGTTCAGGACACACTTATGTTTGGGTGAATATTGGGTTGGGTTTAGGGTTGGATTAGATGTATTTTAATATCACACTGAATGGTACACTCTTGATGGGGAAAAATTTTGGATGTTTTTCCATTCTCCATTATAGCCTATGAGATTCATTAGAATGAATGGCCCCTTTTGGTAAGGGTTAGGGTTAGGGTTAGAGTTCAGGACACACTTATGTTTGCGTGAATATTGGAGTTGGGTTTAGGGTTGGATAAGATGTATTTTTAATATCACACTGAATGGTACACTCTTGATGGGGAAAAATTTTGGATGTTTTTCCATTCTCCATTATAGCCTATGAGATTCATTAGAATGAATGGGCCCATAGGGTTACGGTTAGGGTTAGAGTTCAGGACACACTTATGTTTGGGTGAATATTGGGGTTGGGTTTAGGGTTGGATAAGATGTATTTTTAATATCACACTGAATGGTACACTCTTGATGGGGAAAAATTTTGGATGTTTTTCCATTCTCCATTATAGCCTATGAGATTCATTAGGATGAATGGGCCCATAGGGTAAGGGTTAGGGTTAGGGTTAGAGTTCAGGACACACATACGTTCGGTTTAAAATTGGGGTCTGGTTTAGGGTTGGGTAAGATGTATTTTTAATATCACACTGAATGGTACACTATTGATGGAGAAAAATTTTGGATGTTTTTTCCATTCTCCATTATAGCCTATGAGATTCATTAGAATGAATGGGCCCATACGGTAAGGTTAGGGTTAGGGTTAGAGTTCAGGACACACATATGTTCGGTTTAAAATTGGGGTCTGGTTTAGGGTTGGATAAGATGTATTTTTAATTTCACACTGAATGGTACACTCTTGATGGGGAAAATTTTTTGGATGTTTTTCCATTCTCCATTATATCCTATGAGATTAATTAGAATGAATGGGCCCATAGGGTAAGGGTTTGGGTTAGGTTAGAGTTCAGGACACACATACTGTTCGGTTTAAAATTGGGGTCTGGTTTAGGGTTGGGTAAGATGTATTTTTAATATCACACTGAATGGTACACTATTGATGGAGAAAGATTTTGGATGTTTTTCCATTCTCCATTATAGCCTATGAGATTCATAAGAATGAATGGGCCCATAGGGTAAGGTTTAGGGTTAGGGTTAGAGTTCAGGACACACTTATGTTTGCGTGAATATTGGAGTTGGGTTTAGGGTTGGATAAGATGTATTTTTTATATCACACTGAATGGTACACTCTTGATGGGGAAAAATTTGGATGTTTTTCCATTCTCCATTATAGCCTATGAGATTCATTAGAATGAATGGGCCCATAGGGTTAGGGTTAGGGTTAGGGTTAGAATTAAGGACACACTTATCTTTGGGTGAATATTGGGGTTGGGTTTAGGGTTGGATTAGATGTATTTTTATATCACACTGAATGGTACACTCTTGATGGGGAAAAATTTTGGATGTTTTTCCATTCTCCATTATAAGCCTATGAGATTCATTAAAATGAATGGGCCCATATGGTAAGGGTTAGGGTTAGGGTTAGAGTTCAGGACACACATATGTTCGGTTTAAAATTGGGGTTGGGTTTAGGGTTGGGTAAGATGTATTTTTAATATCACACTGAATGGTACACTATTGATGGAGAAAAATTTTGGATGTTTTTCCATTCTCCATTATAGCCTATGAGATTCATTAGAATGAATGGGCCCATATGGTTAGGGTTAGGGTTAGAGTTCAGGACACACTTATGTTTGGGTGAATATTGGGGTTGGGTTTAGGGTTGGATAAGGTGTATTTTTAATTTCACACTGAATGGTACACTCTTGATGGGGAAAATTTTTGGATGTTTTTCCATTCTCCATTATAGCCTATGAGATTCATTAGAATGAATGGGCCCATAGGGTTAGGGTTAGGGTTAGAGTTCAGGACACACATATGTTCGGTTTAAAATTGGGGTTGGGTTTAGGGTTGGATAAGATGCATGTTTAATATCACACTGAATGGTACACTCTTGATGGGGAAAAATTTTGGATGTTTTTCCATTCTCCATTATAGCCTATGAGATTCATTAGAATGAATGGGCCCATAGGGTTAGGGTTAGGGTTAGGGTTAGAATTATGTTTGGGTGAATATTGGGGTTGGGTTTAGGGTTGGATTAGATGTATTTTTAATATCACACTGAATGGTACACTCTTGATGGGGAAAAATTTTGGATGTTTTTCCATTCTCCATTATAGCCTATGAGATTCATTAGAATGAATGGGCCCATAGGGTTACGGTTAGGGTTAGAGTTCAGGACACACTTATGTTTGGGTGAATATTGGGGTTGGGTTTAGGGTTGGATAAGATGTATTTTTAATATCACACTGAATGGTACACTCTTGATGGGGAAAAATTTTGGATGTTTTTCCATTCTCCATTATAGCCTATGAGATTCATTAGGATGAAAGGGCCCATAGGGTAAGGGTTAGGGTTAGGGTTAGAGTTCAGGACACACATACGTTCGGTTTAAAATTGGGGTCTGGTTTAGGGTTGGATAAGATGTATTTTTAATTTCACACTGAATGGTACACTCTTGATGGGGAAAATTTTGGATGTTTTTCCATTCTCCATTATATCCTATGAGATTCATTAGAATGAATGGGCCCATAGGGTAAGGGTTTGGGTTAGGGTTAGAGTTCAGGACACACACACGTTCGGTTTAAAATTGGGGTCTGGTTTAGGGTTGGGTAAGATGTATTTTTAATATCACACTGAATGGTACACTATTGATGGAGAAAAATTTTGGATGTTTTTCCATTCTCCATTATAGCCTATGAGATTCATTAGAATGAATGGGCCCATAGGGTAAGGGTTAGGGTTAGGGTTAGAGTTCAGGACACACTTATGTTTGCGTGAATATTGGAGTTGGGTTTAGGGTTGGATAAGATGTATTTTTAATATCACACTGAATGGTACACTCTTGATGGGGAAAAATTTTGGATGTTTTTCCATTCTCCATTATAGCCTATGAGATTCATTAGAATGAATGGGCCCATAGGGTTAGGGTTAGGGTTAGGGTTAGAATTAAGGACACACTTATCTTTGGGTGAATATTGGGGTTGGGTTTAGGGTTGGATTAGATGTATTTTAATATCACACTGAATGGTACACTCTTGATGGGGAAAAATTTTGGATGTTTTTCCATTCTCCATTATAGCCTATGAGATTCATTAAAATGAATGGGCCCATATGGTAAGGGTTAGGGTTAGGGTTAGAGTTCAGGAAACACATAAAAATTTGGGTTGGGTTTAGGGTTAGAGTTCAGGACACACATATGTTCGGTTTAAAATTGGGGTTGGGTTTAGGGTTGGGTAAGATGTATTTTTAATATCACACTGAATGGTACACTATTGATGGAGAAAAATTTTGGATGTTTTTCCATTCTCCATTATAGCCTATGAGATTCATTAGAATGAATGGGCCCATAGGGTTAGGGTTAGGGTTAGGGTTAGAATTAAGGACACACTTATGTTTGGTGAATATTGGGGTTGGGTTTAGGGTTGGATTAGATGTATTTTTAATATCACACTGAATGGTACACTCTTGATGGGGAAAAATTTTGGATGTTTTTCCATTCTCCATTATAGCCTATGAGATTCATTAGAATGAATGGGCCCATAGGGTTACGGTTAGGGTTAGAGTTCAGGACACACTTATGTTTGGGTGAATATTGGGGTTGGGTTTAGGGTTGGATAAGATGTATTTTTAATATCACACTGAATGGTACACTCTTGATGGGGAAAAATTTGGATGTTTTTCCATTCTCCATTATAGCCTATGAGATTCATTAGGATGAAAGGGCCCATAGGGTAAGGGTTAGGTTTAGGGTTAGAGTTCAGGACACACATACGTTCGGTTTAAAATTGGGGTCTGGTTTAGGGTTGGATAAGATGTATTTTTAATTTCACACTGAATGGTACACTCTTGATGGGGAAAATTTTTGGATGTTTTTCCATTCTCCATTATATCCTATGAGATTAATTAGAATGAATGGGCCCATAGGGTAAGGGTTTGGGTTAGGGTTAGAGTTCAGGACACACACACGTTCGGTTTAAAATTGGGGTCTGGTTTAGGGGTTGGGTAAGATGTATTTTTAATATCACACTGAATGGTACACTATTGATGGAGAAAAATTTTGGATGTTTTTCCATTCTCCATTATAGCCTATGAGATTCATTAGAATGAATGGGCCCATAGGGTAAGGGTTAGGGTTAGGGTTAGAGTTCAGGACACACTTATGTTTGCGTGAATATTGGAGTTGGGTTTAGGGTTGGATAAGATGTATTTTTAATATCACACTGAATGGTACACTCTTGATGGGGAAAAATTTTGGATGTTTTTCCATTCTCCATTATAGCCTATGAGATTCATTAGAATGAATGGGCCCATAGGGTTAGGGTTAGGGTTAGGGTTAGAATTAAGGACACACTTATCTTTGGGTGAATATTGGGGTTGGGTTTAGGGTTGGATTAGATGTATTTTTAATATCACACTGAATGGTACACTCTTGATGGGGAAAAATTTTGGATGTTTTTCCATTCTCCATTATAGCCTATGAGATTCATTAAAATGAATGGGCCCATATGGTAAGGGTTAGGGTTAGGGTTAGAGTTCAGGAAACACATAAAAATTTGGGTTGGGTTTAGGGTTAGAGTTCAGGACACACATATGTTCGGTTTAAAATTGGGGTTGGGTTTAGGGTTGGGTAAGATGTAT